>NC_091174.1:18187064-18257064 GCF_040958095.1 Procambarus clarkii
GTAATAATGACTGTGTGTGTGAATCCACAAGGATTAGCCGCTGAAGAGGTTATTGTAGACACGACCGAGGTCCCGGTAAGCGAGTGCACCTTTTGCTTTTCACCTGCAGAGAGGCATGTGCAATGTTGACTGTGGCCCTACAAGGGGATGTTTTATTTAACTGTGCCAGCGAAGAGGCTGTGAGCACCCGTTGGTCGACGTTGAACATTTCTATAATTACCAGAGAGGTGAGCAAGTGCAGCAGAATGTATATCTTTGGTTGGCGATGAGTCACAATAACGTGGCTAAAGTATGTTGACCAAACCACACACTAGAAGGTGAAGGGACGACGACGTTTCGCTCCGTCCTGGACCATTCTCAATCGACTTGAGAATGGTCCAGGACGGACCGAAACGTCGTCGTCCCTTCACCTTCTAGTGTGTGGTCTGGTCAATATATTTTTGGCTACTTTATAAAGAAAGTGAACACAGCCTGTGACGGCGCAAACTGACCCAACTAGTGAAGTCGGCCACTGTGATACCTTCCTCCGTGACACTGGAGCTGGCGAGACGGGAGCTACGAACCACTGGAGATATCATCACTTCCTAGCTAAGTAATGTGCCCTCCTCTTCCCCCTTGTTGAATAGGCGCTCCCAAGGGAACTTGTAGGAATTTATTATTATATATATGTATACACTCATGTGGTAGACGTTACTCTATTCACATAAATAGTCTCAGTGTAACGTTAGTGTTAATGAAGGTGGAAAGCGGCCGTTGATTGCAGAACGTAGCCTCACGTGCAAGAGGAGAGAAATTGAAGGCATTTCTTCCTGGCTGGGCGCAGCTGAGAACCCTCAATAGCTGGATAACCAGGTGTCCGAGATAGACATTGGCGCTCTGCCTCCCGCTCTCTGGGGGTCAGGAAGTAGCCCATGAGTCCCCAGAGGTGCTGCCAGGTCCCTGTGTTGTGGGGCTTAACCCCCGTGTGGTGTACAAGGGGGTTAAGCGCCGACTTCTTCACCAGGGAAAGTGAGTACAGGGCCCACAGTAAAGAGAGCAGTGACGGAGTGTCACCGGTGGAGCTCTGTCCTTTGTCTTCCCCCGTGACACCGGACACCAGGAGCTGGGCACCAGGAGCTGGGCACCAGGAGCTGGGCACCAGGAGCTGGGCACCAGGAGCTGGGCACCAGGAGCTGGGCACCAGGAGCTGGGCACCAGGAGCTGGGCACCAGGAGCAGGGCACCAGGAGCAGGGCACCAGGAGCAGGGCACCAGGAGCTGGGCACCAGGAGCTGGGCACCAGGAGCAGGGCACCAGGAGCAGGGCACCAGGAGCAGGGCACCAGGAGCTGGGCACCAGGAGCTGGGCACCAGGAGCAGGGCACCAGGAACAGGGCACCAGGAGCTGGGCACCAGGAGCAGGGCACAAGGAGCTGGGCACAAGGAGCTGGGCACCAGGAGCAGGGCACCAGGAGCTGGGCACCAGGAGCTGGGCACCAGGAGCAGGGCACCAGGAGCGGGGCACCAGAAGCGGGGCACCAGGAGTAGGCACCAGGAACAGGGCACCAGGAACAGGGCACCAGGAACAGGGCACCAGGAATAGGACACCAGGAATAGGACACCAGGAGCTGGGCACCAGGAACAGGGCACCAGAAGCGGGGCACCAGGAACAGGGCACCAGGAGCTGGGCACCAGGAGCTGGGCACCAGGAACAGGGCACCAGAAGCGGGGCACCAGGAGCTGGGCACCAGGAACAGGGCACCAGGAGCAGGGCACCAGGAACAGGGCACCAGAAGCGGGGCACCAGAAGCGGGGCACCAGGAGCTGGGCACCAGGAACAGGGCACCAGAAGCGGGGCACCAGGAACAGGGGCACCAGGAACAGAGCACAAGGAGCTGGGCACCAGGAGCTGGGCACAAGGAGCTGGGCACAAGGAGCTGGGCACAAGGAGCTGGGCACCAGGAGCTGGGCACCAGGAGCTGGGCACCAGGAACAGGGCACCAGAAGCGGGGCACCAGGAACAGGGCACCAGGAGCTGGGCACCAGGAGCTGGGCACCAGGAACAGGGCACCAGAAGCGGGGCACCAGGAGCTGGGCACCAGGAACAGGGCACCAGGAGCAGGGCACCAGGAACAGGGCACCAGAAGCGGGGCACCAGAAGCGGGGCACCAGGAGCTGGGCACCAGGAACAGGGCACCAGAAACGGGGCACCAGGAACAGGGGCACCAGGAACAGAGCACCAGGAGCAGGGCACCAGGAGCTGGGCACCAGGAGCTGGGCACCAGGAGCTGGGCACCAGGAGCTGGGCACCAGGAGCTGGGCACCAGGAGCTGGGCACCAGGAGCTGGGCACCAGGAGCAGGGCACCAGGAGCAGGGCACCAGGAACAGGGCACCAGAATCGGGGCACCAGGAGCGGGGCACCAGGAGCTGGGCACCAGGAACAGGACACCTGAAGCGGGGCACCAGGAACAGGGCACCAGGAGCTGGGCACCAGGAGCGGGGCACCAGGAGTTGGGCACCAGGAACAGGGCACCAGAAGCGGGGCACCAGGAACAGGGCACCAGGAGCTGGGCACCAGGAGCTGGGCACCAGGAGCAGGGCACCAGGAGCAGGGCACCAGGAACAGGGCACCAGAAGCGGGGCACCAGGAACAGGGGCACCCGGAACAGAGCACCAGGAGCAAGGCACCAGGAGCAAGGCACCAGGAGCTGGGCACCAGGAGCAGGGCACCAGAAGCGGGGCACCAGGAGCAGGGCACCAGGAACAGAGCACCAGGAACAGAGCACCAGGAACAGGGCACCAGGAACAGGGCACCAGGAACAGGGCACCAGGAACAGAGCACCAGGAACAGGGCACCAGGAGCTGGGCACCTGCCAGGACAGCTGGGCGAGTGCTGGTGCCCACCCCGGAGCAGGTCACCAGGCTGTTGAACCTTGCTTAATCACTGTGGTGCAGGATAATGATAGCGTGTGGGGCCCCTCTAGCTCCGAGCCACACCCTCTCTAAGGTGGAAACTCTCCCTCACTCACCGTAGAGAAATAACTTTGGCGTGTGCGGCTATAATGACGCGTGTGGCCCGAGAGCAGGTGTGTCTTGCTCCGTGTGGGCGTGGGTGTGGTTGTGGGCGTGGGTGTGGTTGTGGGTGTGGTTGTAGGGGCGAGAGCAGGCGTAGGTTTTGACAGACCAACAATACTGTTTTGAGATCACTCACCTTCACGGTACACGGTACAGGTGGTCTTGGTACCTGGGGACAGACCTTCACGGTACACGGTACAGGTAGGTTTGGTACCTGGGGACAGACCTTCACGGTACACGTGGTCTTGGTACCTGGGGACAGACACCTTCACGGTATACGGTACAGGTGGTCTTGGTACCTGGGTACAGACCTTCACGGTACACGGTACAGGTGGTCTTGGTACCTGGGGACAGACCTTCACGGTATACGGTACAGGTGGTCTTGGTACCTGGGGACAGACCTTCACGGTACAGGTAGGCATGGTACCTGGGGACAGACACCTTCACGGTACACGGTACAGGTGGTCTTGGTACCTGGGGACAGACACCTTCACGGTACACGGTACAGGAAGGCTTGGTACCTGGGGACAGACCTTCACGGTACACGGTACAGGTAGGCTTGGTACCTGGGGACAGACCTTCACGGTACACGGTACAGGTAGGCTTGGTACCTGGGGACAGACACCTTCACGGTACACGGTACAGGTGGTCTTGGTACCTGGGGACAGACCTTCACGGTACACGGTACAGGTAGGCTTGGTACCTGGGGACAGACCTTCACGGTACACGGTACAGGTAGGCTTGGTACCTGGGGACAGACCTTCACGGTACACGGTACAGGTGGTCTTGGTACCTGGGGACAGACCTTCACGGTACACGGTACAGGTGGTCTTGGTACCTGGGGACAGACCTTCACGGTACACGGTACAGGTAGGCTTGGTACCTGGGGACAGACACCTTCACGGTACACGGTACAGGTAGGCTTGGTACCTGGGGACAGACACCTTCACGGTACACGGTACAGGTAGGCTTGGTACCTGGGGACAGACCTTCACGGTACACGGTACAGGTAGGCTTGGTACCTGGGGACAGACCTTCACGGTACACGGTACAGGTGGTCTTGGTACCTGGGGACAGACCTTCACGGTACACGGTACAGGTGGTCTTGGTACCTGGGGACAGACACCTTCACGGTACACGGTACAGGTAGGCTTGGTACCTGGGGACAGACACCTTCACGGTACACGGTACAGGTAGGCTTGGTACCTGGGGACAGACCTTCACGGTACACGGTACAGGTAGGCTTGGTACCTGGGGACAGACCTTCATGGTACACGGTACAGGTAGGCTTGGTACCTGGGGACAGACACCTTCACGGTACACGGTACAGGTAGGCTTGGTACCTGGGGACAGACCTTCACGGTACACGGTACAGGTAGGCTTGGTACCTGGGGACAGACCTTCACGGTACACGGTACAGGTAGGCTTGGTACCTGGGGACAGACACCTTCACGGTACACGGTACAGGTAGGCTTGGTACCTGGGGACAGACACCTTCACGGTACACGGTACAGGTAGGCTTGGTACCTGGGGACAGACCTTCACGGTACACGGTACAGGTGGTCTTGGTACCTGGGGACAGACACCTTCACGGTACACGGTACAGGTGGTCTTGGTACCTGGGGACAGACCTTCACGGTACACGGTACAGGTGGTCTTGGTACCTGGGGACAGACCTTCACGGTACACGGTACAGGTAGGCTTGGTACCTGGGGACAGACACCTTCACGGTACACGGTACAGGTGGTCTTGGTACCTGGGGACAGACACCTTCACGGTACACGGTACAGGTGGTCTTGGTACCTGGGGACAGACCTTCACGGTACACGGTACAGGTTGTCTTGGTACCTGGGGACAGACCTTCACGGTACACGGTACAGGTAGGCTTGGTACCTGGGGACAGACCTTCACGGTACACGGTACAGGTGGTCTTGGTACCTGGGGACAGACCTTCACGGTACACGGTACAGGTAGGCTTGGTACCTGGGGACAGACCTTCACGGTACAGGTAGGCTTGGTACCTGGGGACAGACACCTTCACGGTACACGGTACAGGTAGGCTTGGTACCTGGGGACAGACCTTCACGGTACACGGTACAGGTAGGCTTGGTACCTGGGGACAGACCTTCACGGTACACGGTACAGGTGGTCTTGGTACCTGGGGACAGACCTTCACGGTACACGGTACAGGTAGGCTTGGTACCTGGGGACAGACCTTCACGGTACACGGTACAGGTAGGCTTGGTACCTGGGGACAGACCTTCACGGTACACGGTACAGGTAGGCTTGGTACCTGGGGACAGACCTTCACGGTACACGGTACAGGTAGGCTTGGTACCTGGGGACAGACCTTCACGGTACACGGTACAGGTAGGCTTGGTACCTGGGGACAGACCTTCACGGTACACGGTACAGGTAGGCTTGGTACCTGGGGACAGACCTTCACGGTACACGGTACAGGTAGGCTTGGTACCTGATGACAGACCTTCACGGTACACGGTACAGGTAGGCTTGGTACCTGGGGACAGACCTTCACGGTACACGGTACAGGTAGGCTTGGTACCTGGGGACAGACCTTCACGGTACACGGTACAGGTGGTCTTGGTACCTGGGGACAGACCTTCACGGTACACGGTACAGGTGGTCTTGGTACCTGGGGACAGACACCTTCACGGTACACGGTACAGGTAGGCTTGGTACCTGGGGACAGACACCTTCACGGTACACGGTACAGGTAGGCTTGGTACCTGGGGACAGACCTTCACGGTACACGGTACAGGTAGGCTTGGTACCTGGGGACAGACCTTCATGGTACACGGTACAGGTAGGCTTGGTACCTGGGGACAGACACCTTCACGGTACACGGTACAGGTAGGCTTGGTACCTGGGGACAGACCTTCACGGTACACGGTACAGGTAGGCTTGGTACCTGGGGACAGACCTTCACGGTACACGGTACAGGTAGGCTTGGTACCTGGGGACAGACACCTTCACGGTACACGGTACAGGTAGGCTTGGTACCTGGGGACAGACACCTTCACGGTACACGGTACAGGTAGGCTTGGTACCTGGGGACAGACCTTCACGGTACACGGTACAGGTGGTCTTGGTACCTGGGGACAGACACCTTCACGGTACACGGTACAGGTGGTCTTGGTACCTGGGGACAGACCTTCACGGTACACGGTACAGGTGGTCTTGGTACCTGGGGACAGACCTTCACGGTACACGGTACAGGTAGGCTTGGTACCTGGGGACAGACACCTTCACGGTACACGGTACAGGTGGTCTTGGTACCTGGGGACAGACACCTTCACGGTACACGGTACAGGTGGTCTTGGTACCTGGGGACAGACCTTCACGGTACACGGTACAGGTTGTCTTGGTACCTGGGGACAGACCTTCACGGTACACGGTACAGGTAGGCTTGGTACCTGGGGACAGACCTTCACGGTACACGGTACAGGTGGTCTTGGTACCTGGGGACAGACCTTCACGGTACACGGTACAGGTAGGCTTGGTACCTGGGGACAGACCTTCACGGTACAGGTAGGCTTGGTACCTGGGGACAGACACCTTCACGGTACACGGTACAGGTAGGCTTGGTACCTGGGGACAGACCTTCACGGTACACGGTACAGGTAGGCTTGGTACCTGGGGACAGACCTTCACGGTACACGGTACAGGTGGTCTTGGTACCTGGGGACAGACCTTCACGGTACACGGTACAGGTAGGCTTGGTACCTGGGGACAGACCTTCACGGTACACGGTACAGGTAGGCTTGGTACCTGGGGACAGACCTTCACGGTACACGGTACAGGTAGGCTTGGTACCTGGGGACAGACCTTCACGGTACACGGTACAGGTAGGCTTGGTACCTGGGGACAGACCTTCACGGTACACGGTACAGGTTGGCTTGGTACCTGGGGACAGACCTTCACGGTACACGGTACAGGTAGGCTTGGTACCTGGGGACAGACCTTCACGGTACACGGTACAGGTAGGCTTGGTACCTGATGACAGACCTTCACGGTACACGGTACAGGTAGGCTTGGTACCTGGGGACAGACCTTCACGGTACACGGTACAGGTAGGCTTGGTACCTGGGGACAGACACCTTCACGGTACACGGTACAGGTAGGCTTGGTACCTGGGGACAGACCTTCACGGTACACGGTACAGGTAGGCTTGGTACCTGGGGACAGACCTTCACGGTACACGGTACAGGTAGGCTTGGTACCTGGGGACAGACACCTTCACGGTACACGGTACAGGTGGTCTTGGTACCTGGGGACAGACCTTCACGGTACACGGTACAGGTAGGCTTGGTACCTGGGGACAGACCTTCACGGTACACGGTACAGGTAGGCTTGGTACCTGGGGACAGACCTTCACGGTACACGGTACAGGTAGGCTTGGTACCTGGGGACAGACCTTCACGGTACACGGTACAGGTAGGCTTGGTACCTGGGGACAGACCTTCACGGTACACGGTACAGGTAGGCTTGGTACCTGGGGACAGACACCTTCACGGTACACGGTACAGGTGGTCTTGGTACCTGGGGACAGACCTTCACGGTACACGGTACAGGTAGGCTTGGTACCTGGGGACAGACCTTCACGGTACACGGTACAGGTAGGCTTGGTACCTGGGGACAGACCTTCACGGTACACGGTACAGGTAGGCTTGGTACCTGGGGACAGACACTTTCACGGTACACGGTACAGGAAGGCTTGGTACCTGGGGACAGACCTTCACGGTACACGGTACAGGTAGGCTTGGTACCTGGGGACAGACCTTCACGGTACACGGTACAGGTAGGCTTGGTACCTGGGGACAGACCTTCACGGTACACGGTACAGGTGGTCTTGGTACCTGGGGACAGACACCTTCACGGTACACGGTACAGGAAGGCTTGGTACCTGGGGACAGACCTTCACGGTACACGGTACAGGTAGGCTTGGTACCTGGGGACAGACCTTCACGGTACACGGTACAGGTAGGCTTGGTACCTGGGGACAGACACCTTCACGGTACACGGTACAGGTAGGCTTGGTACCTGGGGACAGACCTTCACGGTACACGGTACAGGAAGGCTTGGTACCTGGGGACAGACCTTCACGGTACACGGTACAGGTGGTCTTGGTACCTGGGGACAGACACCTTCACGGTACACGGTACAGGTGGTCTTGGTACCTGGGGACAGACCTTCACGGTACACGGTACAGGTAGGCTTGGTACCTGGGGACAGACCTTCACGGTACACGGTACAGGTGGTCTTGGTACCTGGGGACAGACCTTCACGGTACACGGTACAGGTAGGCTTGGTACCTGGGGACAGACCTTCACGGTACACGGTACAGGTAGGCTTGGTACCTGGGGACAGACCTTCACGGTACACGGTACAGGAAGGCTTGGTACCTGGGGACAGACCTTCACGGTACACGGTACAGGTAGGCTTGGTACCTGGGGACAGACCTTCACGGTACACGGTACAGGTAGGCTTGGTACCTGGGGACAGACCTTCACGGTACACGGTACAGGAAGGCTTGGTACCTGGGGACAGACCTTCACGGTACACGGTACAGGTAGGCTTGGTACCTGGGGACAGACCTTCACGGTACACGGTACAGGAAGGCTTGGTACCTGGGGACAGACCTTCACGGTACACGGTACAGGTAGGCTTGGTACCTGGGGACAGACCTTCACGGTACACGGTACAGGTAGGCTTGGTACCTGGGGACAGACCTTCACGGTACACGGTACAGGTAGGCTTGGTACCTGGGGACAGACCTTCACGGTACACGGTACAGGTAGGCTTGGTACCTGGGGACAGACCTTCACGGTACACGGTACAGGAAGGCTTGGTACCTGGGGACAGACCTTCACGGTACACGGTACAGGTGGTCTTGGTACCTGGGGACAGACCTTCACGGTACACGGTACAGGTAGGCTTGGTACCTGGGGACAGACCTTCACGGTACACGGTACAGGAAGGCTTGGTACCTGGGGACAGACCTTCACGGTACACGGTACAGGAAGGCTTGGTACCTGGGGACAGACCTTCACGGTACACGGTACAGGTAGGCTTGGTACCTGGGGACAGACCTTCACGGTACACGGTACAGGTAGGCTTGGTACCTGGGGACAGACCTTCACGGTACACGGTACAGGTAGGCTTGGTACCTGGGGACAGACCTTCACGGTACACGGTACAGGTAGGCTTGGTACCTGGGGACAGACCTTCACGGTACACGGTACAGGTAGGCTTGGTACCTGGGGACAGACCTTCACGGTACACGGTACAGGAAGGCTTGGTACCTGGGGACAGACCTTCACGGTACACGGTACAGGTAGGCTTGGTACCTGGGGACAGACCTTCACGGTACATGGTACAGGAAGGCTTGGTACCTACACAAAACACCTCTATGAAAAAGTTATTGCAAGATAAATTAAACAACTAAATTGTATTTACGAAACCTTGGTAACAAGTTAATAATTGTATCAAAACAATTACTGTGCTTAAAAGTTATTAACAAAAATACTAAAATGAAAAATATAAAAAGATTGTGAAATATATCCTAACAAGAAAGTTATCCAAAAATATATCCTAACGAAAACTATCGATAGCCTCTGCTAGCTACTGTCAGCCCCTTATATAGCTAGTTAATTAGCATCTAGACGAGGTATGCCCACCACAATGCCCAGTGATGCCCACATCACCCCCAAGCCAGATGTCCAGTGATGCCCACATCACCCCCAAGCCAGATGTCCAGTGATGCCCACATTACCACCAAGCCAGATGCCCAAGGATGCCCACACCACCACCAAGTAAATAATTATCAAAAGAAGGCACCAATCCGGGAAAGCTATGAAGCACCATCAAATGTGCGGGATAATCAGAGGGCGCTAAATATCACCAAGGATGCCAATACGAGAACAAAAACGCATAAGGCGAACGATATCAAAAGTATCCGAGTCACCAAGAATACTATCGAGGGACAGGCGACTCCGGGGGACGGTCGGAAAACAAGACACACGCTCGTCCTGGAAGTCAGGACATTCAACAAGGATATGCACAACTATAAGAGGGACAATGCAATTAGGACAATAAGGAGCAGGGCGGCGCTCCATCAAGTGACCGTGAGTTAAGCGAGTATGGCCAATACGCAACCTCGCCAGAGCCGTTTCCCATCGGCAGTTACGGTGGTAGGAGGACGGCCATGAGGAAACACAACTCTTAGGAGTACGCAGTTTGTTACCAGTAACAGACGACCAACAAGCCTGCCAACGGGTAAGGATGGAGGAATGGATAACCGGGTAAAAGTCGGAATAAGGAATACCTTTATGAGAGATGGGCAGCACCACCAAGCCAGATGCCCAGGGATGCCCACACCACCAAGCCATCTCTCTGGTATAATGAGGGACATACCCCACCTCCCTTTTAGGAAAGCCTATTGAGGTAACTGGGCAGTGTAACACAACCTATATTAGAGGCTCTGGAGGAAGTACATGGCCACCAGTGTGTCACAAGGAGCATGGCCACCACTGTGTCACAAGGACCATGGCCACCACTGTGTCACAAGGAGCATGGCCACCACTGTGTCACAAGGAGCATGGCCACCTCTGTGTGTCACAAGGAGCATGGCCACCACTGTGTGTCACAAGGAGCATGACCACCACTGTGTGTCACAAGGAGCATGGCCACCACTGTGTGTCACAAGGAGCATGGCCACCATTGTGTGTCACAAGGAGCATGGCCACCATTGTGTGTCACAAGGAACATGGCCACCACTGTGTCACAAGGAGCATGGCCACCATTGTGTGTCACAAGGAGCATGGCCACCAGTCACAAGGAGCATGGCCACCACTGTGTCACAAGGAGCATGGCCACCATTGTGTGTCACAAGGAGCATGGCCACCAGTGTGTCACAAGGACCATGGCCACCAGTGTGTCACAAGGAGCATGGCCACCACTGTGTCACAAGGAGCATGGCCACCAGTGTGTCACAAGGACCATGGCCACCAGTGTGTCACAAGGACCATGGCCACCAGTGTGTCACAAGGACCATGGCCACCAGTGTGTCACAAGGACCATGGCCACCAGTGTGTCACAAGGAGCATGGCCACCAGTGTGTCACAAGGACCATGGTCACCACTGTGTGTCACAATGACCATGGCCACCAGTGTGTCACAAGGACCATGGCCACCAGTGTGTCACAATGACCATGGTCACCACTGTGTGTCACAATGACCATGGCCACCAGTGTGTCACAAGGACCATGGCCACCAGTGTGTCACAAGGACCATGGCCACCAGTGTGTCACAAGGACCATGGTCACCACTGTGTGTCACAATGACCATGGCCACCAGTGTGTCACAAGGACCATGGCCACCAGTGTGTCACAAGGAGCATGGCCACCAGTGTGTCACAAGGACCATGGCCACCAGTGTGTCACAATGACCATGGCCACCACTGTGTCACAAGGACCATGGCCACCAGTTTGTGTCACAAGGACCATGGCCACCAGTGTGTCACAATGACCATGGCCACCAGTGTGTCACAAGGAGCATGGCCACCACTGTGTCACAAGGACCATGGCCACCAGTGTGTCACAATGACCATGGCCACCAGTGTGTCACAAGGACCATGGCCACCAGTGTGTCACAAGGACCATGGCCACCAGTGTGTGTCACAAGGACCATGGCCACCAGTGTGTCACAAGGACCATGGCCACCAGTGTGTGTCACAAGGAGCATGGCCACCAGTGTGTCACAAGGACCATGGCCACCAGTGTGTCGCAAGGAGCATGGCCACCAGTGTGTCACAAGGAGCATGGCCACCAGTGTGTCGCAAGGAGCATGGCCACCAGTGTGTCGCAAGGAGCATGGCCACCAGTGTGTCACAAGGACCATGGCCACCAGTGTGTCACAAGGACCATGGCCACCAGTGTGTCACAAGGACCATGGCCACCAGTGTGTCACAAGGACCATGGCCACCAGTGTGTCACAAGGACCATGGCCACCAGTGTGTCACAAGGACCATGGCCACCAGTGTGTCACAAGGACCATGGCCACCAGTGTGTCACAAGGACCATGGCCACCAGTGTGTCACAAGGACCATGGCCACCAGTGTGTCACAAGGACCATGGCCACCAGTGTGTCACAAGGACCATGGCCACCAGTGTGTCACAAGGACCATGGCCACCAGTGTGTCACAAGGACCATGGCCACCAGTGTGTCACAAGGACCATGGCCACCAGTGTGTCACAAGGACCATGGCCACCAGTGTGTCACAAGGACCATGGCCACCAGTGTGTCACAAGGACCATGGCCACCAGTGTGTCACAAGGACCATGGCCACCAGTGTGTCACAAGGACCATGGCCACCAGTGTGTCACAAGGACCATGGCCACCAGTGTGTCACAAGGACCATGGCCACCAGTGTGTCACAAGGACCATGGCCACCAGTGTGTCACAAGGACCATGGCCACCAGTGTGTCACAAGGATCATGGCCACCAGTGTGTCTCAAGGACCATGGCCACCAGTGTGTCACAAGGAGCATGGCCACCAGTGTGTCACAAGGACCATGGCCACCAGTGTGTCACAAGGAGCATGGCCACCAGTGTGTCACAAGGACCATGGCCACCAGTGTGTCACAAGGAGCATGGCCACCAGTGTGTCACAAGGACCATGGCCACCAGTGTGTCACAAGGACCATGGTCACCAGTGTGTCACAAGGACCATGGCCACCAGTGTGTCACAAGGACCATGGCCACCAGTGTGTCACAAGGACCATGGCCACCAGTGTGTCACAAGGACCATGGTCACCAGTGTGTCACAAGGACCATGGCCACCAGTGTGTCACAAGGACCATGGTCACCAGTGTGTCACAAGGACCATGGCCACCAGTGTGTCACAAGGAGCATGGCCACCAGTGTGTCACAAGGACCATGGCCACCAGTGTGTCACAAGGACCATGGTCACCAGTGTGTCACAAGGACCATGGCCACCAGTGTGTCACAAGGACCATGGCCACCAGTGTGTCACAAGGACCATGGCCACCAGTGTGTCACAAGGACCATGGCCACCAGTGTAAAGCATCAATATCAAAAGAGCTTCAAAGGACTGAAGGTGATCCCTGGCAGCTTATAAACAGTTACAAAACAGCTTAAAGATAGTTTACAGTAGCCTAAAGACAGCTTCAAGGAAGCTTAAAGACAGCTTCAAATGCAGAATAGAACCAGTGGAGAGCAGTGATGCCATAGGCACAATCAGAGAACACTGTATAAACATCAGAGGTCCGCGGTTGTTCAACGTCCTCCCAGCAAGCATAAGAAATATTGCCGGAACAACAGTGGTCATCTTCAAGAGGAAACGGGACTGTTTTCTTCAAGGAGTGCCGGACCAACCGGGCTGTGGTGGGTATGTGGGCCTGCGGGCCGCTCCAAGCAACAGTCTGGTGAACCAGGCTGGGCTTGAGGAGTACAACTCCCGAGACCCTGTCCAGGTAAGGTCTAGGTAAGGCAGCCTTACCACCTGGAGTCGAGACCAACTTCAGGGGGACATAAACGTTGAAAAATCAATCCTATAATGCTCCCATTAATAATAATAATAATAATAAAAATAATAAAAGTAATAATTTTGCTCTTTAAAGCGACGTAAGTAAAGAATACTCCAATAAACTAATTTATTAGCCCATGGCCAGACACCGTGGAAATATTTATCGTTTAGTGGTGAGGCGACTCAAGGCGTCTCCGACCAAAGGAGGTTGTAAAGGCAATATGGGCCTGCAGGCTGCAGGCAACAATAGCCTGGATGATCAGGCACTCATCAAAGGCCACCAATATATGATTAGGAAACAAGTTTCATTGCCGGAGCCAAGTAAGGCAGAAAGCCTGCGGGTCATTTGTCAAGTCTTAAGGCGCCACACCCAGCCGGACCCTTAACAGTACCAGCCGGACCCTTAACAATACCAGCCGGACCATTAATACCAGCCGGACCCTTAACACTACCAGCCAGACCCTTAACACTACCAGCCGGACCCTTAACACTACCAGCCAGACCCTTAACAATACCAGTCAGACCCTTAACAATACCAGCCGGACCCTTAACAATACCAGCCAGACCCTTAACAATACCAGCCAGACTCTTAATAATACCAGCCGGACCCTTAACACTACCAGCCAGACCCATAACAATACCAGCCAGACCCATAACAATACCAGCCGGACCCATAACAATACCAGCCGGACCCTTAACAATACCAGCCAGACTCTTAACAATACCAGCCAGACCCATAACAATACCAGCCGGACCCATAACAATACCAGCCGGACCCTTAACACTACCAGCCGGACCCTTAACACTACCAGCCGGACCCTTAACACTACCAGCCGGACCCTTAACACTACCAGCCAGACCCTTAACACTACCAGCCGGACCCTTAACACTACCAGCCGGACCCTTAACAATACCAGCCGGACCCTTAACACTACCAGCCGGACCCTTAACACTACCAGCCGGACCCTTAACAATACCAGCCGGACCCTTAACAATACCAGCCGGACCCTTAACAATACCAGCCAGACCCTTAACAATACCAGCCAGACCCTTAACAATACCAGCCAGACCCTTAACAATACCAGCCAGACCCTTAACAATACCAGTCGGACCCTTAACAATACCAGCCAGACCGATAACAATACCAGCCAGACCCTTAACAATACCAGCCGGACCCTTAACACTACCAGCCAGACCGTTAACAATACCAGTCGGACCCTTAACAATACCAGCCGGACCCTTAACAATACCAGCCGGACCCTTAACAATACCAGCCGGACCCTTAACAATACCAGCCGGACCCTTAACACTACCAGCCGGACCCTTAACACTACCAGCCAGACCCTTAACACTACCAGCCGGACCCTTAACAATACCAGCCGGACCCATAACAATACCAGCCGGACCCATAACACTACCAGTTGGACCCTTAACACTACCAGCCAGACCCTTAACACTACCAGCCGGACCCTTAACACTACCAGCCGGACCCTTAACAATACCAGCCGGACCCTTAACACTACCAGATGGACCCTTAACACTACCAGCCAGACCCAGAACAATACCAGCCGGACCCTTAACACTACCAGCCAGACCCTTAACACTACCAGCCACACCCTTAACACTACCAGCCGGACCCTTAACAATACCAGCCGGACCCTTAACAATACCAGCCGGACCCTTAACACTACCAGCCAGACCCATAACAATACCAGCCGGACCCTTAACAATACCAGCCAGACCCTTAACAGTACCAGCCGGACCCTTAACACTACCAGCCAGACCCATAACAATACCAGCCGGACCCTTAACACTACCAGCCGGACCCTTAACAATACCAGCCGGACCCTTAACAATACCAGCCAGACCCTTAACACTACCAGCCAGACCCTTAACACTACCAGCCAGACCCATAACAATACCAGCCGGACCCTTAACAATACCAGCCAGACCCTTAACAATACCAGCCAGACCCATAATAATACCAGCCGGACCCTTAACAATACCAGCCGGACCCTTAACAGTACCAGCCAGACCCATAACAATACCAGCCAGACCCTTAACACTACCAGCCGGACCCTTAACAATACCAGCCGGACCCTTAACACTACCAGCCAGACCCATAACAATACCAGCCGGACCCTTAACAATAACAGCCAGACCCTTAACAGTACCAGCCAGACCCATAACAATACCAGCCGGACCCTTAACAATACCAGCCAGACCCTTAACAGTACCAGCCAGACCCATAACAATACCAGCCGGACCCTTAACACTACCAGCCAGACCCTTAACAGTACCAGCCGGACCCTTAACAATACCAGCCGGACCCTTAACACTACCAGCCGGACCCTTAACAATACCAGCCGGACCCTTAACACTACCAGCCAGACCCATAACAATACCAGCCGGACCCTTAACCGAGGCTGTCAAAATCGTCTGCAACAGTCAGATCAGTCTCTTGAACCTTCAACCTGGCTGGGGATTGATCTAAGACGGTTCTCAATCATCTTTATGTTCATATAATTCAACATTTTAATGAATTTTAAATAAACAAAATTTAGAAATTCAGATACAAATAATTTGGCCTTCCAGTAAATTGTTATTAAGTGATAGATTTATCTTCATGATAATCCACAGAGCCGTTCAGGCGCTGGAGCGATAACGAACTTACTCACACTACCAGACCCAGAGTGTCACACTACCAGACCCAGAGTGTCACACTACCAGACCCAAAGTGTCACACTACCAGACCCAGAGTGTCACACTACCAGACCCAGAGAGTCACACTACCAGACCCAGAGAGTCACACTACCAGACCCAGAGAGTCACACTACCAGACCCAGAGAGTCACACTACCAGACCCAGAGAGTCACACTACCAGACCCAGAGAGTCACACTACCAGACCCAGAGAGTCACACTACCAGACCCAGAGAGTCACACTACCAGACCCAGAGAGTCACACTACCAGACCCAGAGAGTCACACTACCAGACCCAGAGAGTCACACTACCAGACCCAGAGAGTCACACTACCAGACCCAGAGAGTCACACTACCAGACCCAGAGTCACACTACCAGACCCAGAGTGTCACACTACCAGACCCAGAGTGTCACACTACCAGACCCAGAGTGTCACACTACCAGACCCAGAGTCACACTACCAGACCCAGAGTGTCACACTACCAGACCCAGAGTGTCACACTACCAGACCCAGAGTCACACTACCAGACCCAGAGAGTCACACTACCAGACCCAGAGAGTCACACTACCAGACCCAGAGTGTCACACTACCAGACCCAGAGTGTCACACTACCAGACCCAGAGTGTCACACTACCAGACCCAGAGTGTCACACTACCAGACCCAGAGTCACACTACCAGACCCAGAGTGTCACACTACCAGACCCAGAGTGTCACACTACCAGACCCAGAGTCACACTACCAGACCCAGAGTCACACTACCAGACCCAGAGAGTCACACTACCAGACCCAGAGAGTCACACTACCAGACCCAGAGTGTCACACTACCAGACCCAGAGTGTCACACTACCAGACCCAGAGTGTCACACTACCAGACCCAGAGTGTCACACTACCAGACCCAGAATGTCACACTACCAGACCCAGAGTGTCACACTACCAGACCCAGAGAGTCACACTACCAGACCCAGAGTGTCACACTAGCAGACCCAGAGAGTCACACTAGCAGACCCAGAGAGTCACACTAGCAGACCCAGAGTCACACTACCAGACCCAGAGTGTCACACTACCAGACCCAGAGTGTCACACTACCAGACCCAGAGTGTCACACTACCAGACCCAGAGAGTCACACTACCAGACCCAGAGAGTCACACTACCAGACCCAGAGTCACACTACCAGACCCAGAGTCACACTACCAGACCCAGAGTCACACTACCAGACCCAGAGTCACACTACCAGACCCAGAGTCACACTACCAGACCCAGAGTGTCACACTACCAGACCCAGAGTGTCACACTACCAGACCCAGAGTGTCACACTACCAGACCCAGAGTGTCACACTACCAGACCCAGAGAGTCACACTACCAGACCCAGAGAGTCACACTACCAGACCCAGAGAGTCACACTACCAGACCCAGAGAGTCACACTACCAGACCCAGAGAGTCACACTACCAGACCCAGAGAGTCACACTACCAGACCCAGAGAGTCACACTACCAGACCCAGAGAGTCACACTACCAGACCCAGAGAGTCACACTACCAGACCCAGAGTGTCACACTACCAGACCCAGAGTGTCACACTACCAGACCCAGAGTGTCACACTACCAGACCCAGAGTGTCACACTACCAGACCCAGAGTGTCACACTACCAGACCCAGAGTGTCACACTACCAGACCCAGAGTGTCACACTACCAGACCCAGAGTGTCACACTACCAGACCCAGAGTGTCACACTACCAGACCCAGAGTGTCACACTACCAGACCCAGTGTCACACACTACCAGACCCAGAGTGTCACACTACCAGACCCAGAGTGTCACACTACCAGACCCAGAGTGTCACACTACCAGACCCAGAGTGTCACACTACCAGACCCAGAGTGTCACACTACCAGACCCAGAGTGTCACACTACCAGACCCAGAGTGTCACACTACCAGACCCAGAGTGTCACACTACCAGACCCAGAGTGTCACACTACCAGACCCAGAGTGTCACACTACCAGACCCAGAGTGTCACACTACCAGACCCAGAGTGTCACACTACCAGACCCAGAGTGTCACACTACCAGACCCAGAGTGTCACACTACCAGACCCAGAGTGTCACACTACCAGACCCAGAGTGTCACACTACCAGACCCAGAGTGTCACACTACCAGACCCAGAGTGTCACACTACCAGACCCAGAGTGCCACACTACCAGACCCAGAGTGCCACACTACCAGACCCAGAGTGCCACACTACCAGACCCAGAGTGCCACACTACCAGACCCAGAGTCACACTACCAGACCCAGAGTCACACTACCAGACCCAGAGTGTCACACTACCAGACCCAGAGTGTCACACTACCAGACCCAGAGTGCCACACTACCAGACCCAAAGTGTCACACTACCAGACCCAGAGTCACACTACCAGACCCAGAGTGTCACACTACCAGACCCAGAGTGTCACACTACCAGACCCAGAGTGCCACACTACCAGACCCAGAGTGTCACACTACCAGACCCAGAGTGCCACACTACCAACCCCAGAGTGTCACACTACCAGACCCAGAGTGTCACACTACCAGACCCAGAGTGTCACACTACCAGACCCAGAGTGTCACACTACCAGACCCAGAGAGTCACACTACCAGACCCAGAGTGTCACACTACCAGACCCAGAGTCACGCTACCACTTACGGGCTATTCGTGCCCGTGCTACCTCTTGGGTGGCTTAATCTTAATCAATCTAGTGAAATAGTGAGATATCCACATTATTTTTTCTCCTATGCAAAATAAAGATCAAAAACCACATCTAGTATCGGGCGCCTGTGAAAGGGGGATGGAATTTTCACCGATGACATCAAAGAAATGAGCGAGATACTGAGGAATAAGTACGACTCTGTTTTTAGCGAGCCACTAAACGCACTGATGATTGATAACCCAAGAGGCAGCAGGTTACAAGAGGCAGCACGCAAATGAATTTTTCATGGATATGATACCAACATCAAACCATATATCAGACGTCACACTATCCCCACTGGATTTTGAAGAAACCATAAACAGTATGCCTATGCTCTCTGCACCAGGCATTGATTCTTGGAACTCCATATTCATCAAGAACCGTAAAGAAAACCACTATCACAGACCCTTCACATTCTGTGGAGACAAAGCCTAGATACTGGCGTTATCCCTGACATATTAAAACAGCAGAGATAGCACCACTCCATAAAGGAGGAAATAAGGCAGAGGCAAAAAATTACAGACCGATAGCACTAACATCACACATCATAAAAATCTTTGAGAGAGTTCTAAGAAGTAAGATCACAAAATACATGGAATCACAGCATCTCCATAACCCCGGACAACATGGTTTCAGAACAGGGCGCTCTTGCCTGTCACAGTCGCTGGACCACTACGACATGGCCTTAGATGCTATGGAAGACAAATAAAACGCTGATGTAATTTACACAGATTTCGTAAAAGCCTTCGACAAATGTGACCATGGTGTTATTGCACATAAAATGCGTTCAAAAGAAATTACCGGAAAAATAGGCAAATGGATCTACAACTTCCTAACAGAACCCAATGTGTAATAGTTAACAAAATAAAATCCGGTCTATCAACCATGAAGAGCCCAGTCCCCCAGGGTACTGTGCTTGCTCCAGTACTTTTTCTCATCCTCATATCGGACATAGATAAGGACACAATCTATAGTACTGTATCATCCTTTGCAGATGACACTAGGAATTTCATGTAAGTAGAGGACATTTCATGCAACATAGAGGACACGGCAAACCTCCAATCAGATGTAAATCAGGTCTCTCTATGGGATTCAGAAAATAATATGGTGTTTAACGAAGATAAGTTCCAGCTCATGTGTTACGGAAAAAATGAAAATATAAAAACGGAAACCACGTACAAAACTCAGGCAAATCATAACATAGAATGAAAAGGCAATGTAAAGGATCTGGGTGTACTCATGTCGGAAGACCTTACCTTTAAAGAACACAATAAAGTAACCGTCACAACTGCAAGAAAATGACGGGTTGGATAACAAGAACCTTTCACACTAAAGATGCTATACCGATGATACTCTTCAAGACGCTTGTGCTCTCTAGAGTGGAGTACTGCTGCACAATGACAGCCCCTTTCAAAGCTGGAGAAATTGCTGACCTGGAGAGCGTGCAGAGATCCTTAAATGCTAGAATCCACTCAGTAAAACATCTAAACTATTGGGACCGACTAAAGAGCCTAAATCTGTATTCTCTAGAGCGTAGGCGGGAGAGATACATAATAATTTACACGTGGAAAATAGTAGAGGGGCTGGTCCCAAACCTGCACACAGAAATAACATCACATGAGACCAGAAGACATGGCAGGATGTGCAGAATACCCCCGTTGAAGAGCAGAGGTGCAACAGGTACTCTGAGAGAGAACTATCAACATCAGAAGCCCGAGACTGTTCAACACGCTTCCACTACACATAAGGGGCATAACTGGCCGACCCCTCACAGTGTTCACGAGAGAACTTGATAAATTCCTCTAAAGGATACCTGACCAACCAGGCTATGACTCATGGGTCAGGCTGGGAGCAGCCGCGTCCAACAGCCAGGTTGACCAGTCCAGCAACCAGGAGGCCTGGATGAGGACCGGGCCGCGGGGACGTTGAGCCCCGAAATGATCGCAAAGTAACCACAAGGTGGGATACAGAGCTTTTTACTGCACTTGAACTTGATCTTATTTGATCTACTGTTAACCGTTGCGTTCTGTTTGACAGGAAATTGAAAATCCAACACCTCACTTTACCCGTTATTCCAATTGACTCACTGCAATATAACTTACCAAACACGTACAATGGTCATGGTCATACTGTGTTAAGACTTACCAAATGCCTTTGCAAAATCTGTATATACATCTACATTTAGTTTTTATTCTAACGTTTCTGTGATGTTGCCATCGTGATTGAGTACCTGGTTGATGCCTGGTTGATGGGGTTCTGGGAGTTCTTCTACTCCCCAAGCCCGGCCCGAGGCCAGGCTCGACTTGTGAGAGTTTGGTCCACCAGGCTGTTGCTTGGAGCGGCCCGCAGGCCCACATATACACCACAACCCGGTTGGTCCAGCACTCCTTGGAGGAATAAATCTAGTTTCCTCTTGAAAACCCTGAGTAGATGCGAAAGACAGAATGTTTTCGGTCTAAAACAGTGTTGACCTGAATTGTGAAGTTCATTGTTTTCTTTCAGTTATTCTATTTAAATGATCTATAATTGCTACTCTTATAAGAGTCATCTTCTTGAGGTTATCTTGAAATGATTTCGGGGCTTTAGTGTCCCCGCGGCCCGGTCCTCGACCAGGCCTCCACCCCCAGGAAGCAGCCCGTGACAGCTAACACCCAGGTACCTATTTTACTGCTAGGTAACAGGGGCAAAGGGTGAAAGAAACTCTGCCCATTGTTTCTCGCCGGCGCCTGGGATCGAACCCAGGACCACACGATCACAAGTCCAGCGTGCTGTCCGCTCGGCCGACCGGCTCCCAGTCATAGTTTAATTTTGTGTGTAATATGGGACTGAGAAAGAGTACCGGAGCAGCAAGCACAGTATCGTGCAAGAACTGACTTGTTAACAGGTGCATGACCAGGATCTTCCTGTGTTGGCTAATGTTCTTGTGGTTCTGTCTCTTACAACACTAGAGGGAGGCTACAAGAGGCAGCAGGTAACACACCAGGCTACAAGAGGCAGCAGGTAACACACCAGGCTACAAGAGGCAGCAGGTAACACGAGAGGCTACAAGAGGCAGCAGGTAACACACCAGGCTACAAGAGGCAGCAGGTAACACACCAGGCTACAAGAGGCAGCAGGTAACACACCAGGCTACAAGAGGCAGCAGGTAACACGAGAGGCTACAAGAGGCAGCAAGTAACACACCAGGCTACAAGAGGCAGCAGGTAACACACCAGGCTACAAGAGGCAGCAGGTAACACGAGAGGCTACAAGAGGCAGCAGGTAACACGAGAGGCTACAAGAGGCAGCAAGTAACACACCAGGCTACAAGAGGCAGCAGGTAACACACCAGGCTACAAGAGGCAGCAGGTAACACGAGAGGCTACAAGAGGCAGCAGGTAACACGAGAGGCTACAAGAGGCAGCAGGTAACACGAGAGGCTACAAGAGGCAGCAGGTAACACGAGAGGCTACAAGAGGCAGCAGGTAACACGAGAGGCTACAAGAGGCAGCAGGTAACACGAGAGGCTACAAGAGGCAGCAGGTAACACGAGAGGCTACAAGAGGCAGCAGGTAACACGAGAGGCTACAAGAGGCAGCAGGTAACACGAGAGGCTACAAGAGGCAGCAGGTAACACGAGAGGCTACAAGAGGCAGCAAGTAACACACCAGGCTACACGAGGCAGCAGGTAACACGAGAGGCTACAAGAGGCAGCAGGTAACACGAGAGGCTACAAGAGGCAGCAGGTAACACGAGAGGCTACAAGAGGCAGCAGGTAACACGAGAGGCTACAAGAGGCAGCAAGTAACACACCAGGCTACACGAGGCAGCAGGTAACACACCAGGCTACAAGAGGCAGCAGGTAACACGAGAGGCTACAAGAGGCAGCAGGTAACACGAGAGGCTACAAGAGGCAGCAGGTAACACGAGAGGCTACAAGAGGTAGCAGGTAACACGGGAGGCTACAAGAGGCAGCAGGTAACACACCAGGCTACAAGAGGCAGCAGGTAACACGAGAGGCTACAAGAGGTAGCAGGTAACACGGGAGGCTACAAGAGGCAGCAGGTAACACACCAGGCTACAAGAGGCAGCAGGTAACACACCAGGCTACAAGAGGCAGCAGGTAACACGAGAGGCTACAAGAGGCAGCAGGTAACAAGGGAGGCTACAAGAGGCAGCAGGTAACAAGGGAGGCTACAAGAGGCAGCAGGTAACAAGGGAGGCTACAAGAGGCAGCAGGTAACACACCAGGCTACAAGAGGCAGCAGGTAACACACCAGGCTACAAGAGGCAGCAGGTAACAAAAGAGGCTACAAGAGGCAGCAGGTAACACGAGAGGCTACAAGAGGCAGCAGGTAACACGAGAGGCTACAAGAGGCAGCAGGTAACACACCAGGCTACAAGAGGCAGCAGGTAACACACCAGGCTACAAGAGGCAGCAGGTAACACACCAGGCTACAAGAGGCAGCAGGTAACACACCAGGCTACAAGAGGCAGCAGGTAACACGAGAGGCTACAAGAGGCAGCAGGTAACACACCAGGCTACAAGTGGCAGCAGGTAACACACCAGGCTACAAGTGGCAGCAGGTAACACACCAGGCTACAAGAGGCAGCAGGTAACAAGAGAGGCTACAAGAGGCAGCACTTAACAAGGGAGGCTACAAGAGGCAGCAGGTAACACACCAGGCTACAAGAGGCAGCAGGTAACACACCAGGCTACAAGAGGCAGCAGGTAACACACCAGGCTACAAGAGGCAGCAGGTAACAAGAGAGGCTACAAGAGGCAGCAGGTAACACGAGAGGCTACAAGAGGCAGCAAGTAACACACCAGGCTACAAGAGGTAGCAGGTAACACACCAGGCTACAAGAGGCAGCAGGTAACACACCAGGCTACAAGAGGCAGCAGGTAACACACCAGCCTACAAGAGGCAGCAGGTAACACGAGAGGCTACAAGAGGCAGCAGGTAACACACCAGGCTACAAGAGGCAGCAGGTAACACGAGAGGCTACAAGAGGCAGCAGGTAACAAGAGAGGCTACAAGAGGCAGCAGGTAACACACCAGGCTACAAGAGGCAGCAGGTAACACACCAGGCTACAAGAGGCAGCAGGTAACACGAGAGGCTACAGGAGGCAGCAGGTAACACACCAGGCTACAAGAGGCAGCAGGTAACAAGAGAGGCTACAAGAGGCAGCAGGTAACACACCAGGCTACAAGAGGCAGCAGGTAACACACCAGGCTACAAGAGGCAGCAGGTAACACACCAGGCTACAAGAGGCAGCAGGTAACACACCAGGCTACAAGAGGCAGCAGGTAACACACCAGGCTACAAGAGGCAGCAGGTAACACACCAGGCTACAAGAGGCAGCAGGTAACACACCAGGCTACAAGAGGCAGCAGGTAACACACCAGGCTACAAGAGGCAGCAGGTAACACGCCAGGCTACAAGAGGCAGCAGGTAACACACCAGGCTACAAGAGGCAGCAGGTAACAAGAGAGGCTACAAGAGGCAGCAGGTAACACACCAGGCTACAAGAGGCCGCAGGTAACACACCAGGCTACAAGAGGCCGCAGGTAACACACCAGGCTACAAGAGGCAGCAGGTAACACACCAGGCTACAAGAGGCAGCAGGTAACACGCCAGGCTACAAGAGGCAGCAGGTAACACGCCAGGCTACAAGAGGCAGCAGGTAACACGCCAGGCTACAAGAGGCAGCAGGTAACACGCCAGGCTACAAGAGGCAGCAGGTAACACACCAGGCTACAAGAGGCAGCAGGTAACACACCAGGCTACAAGAGGCAGCAGGTAACACGCCAGGCTACAAGAGGCAGCAGGTAACACGCCAGGCTACAAGAGGCAGCAGGTAACACGCCAGGCTACAAGTGGCAGCAGGTAACAAGAGAGGCTACAAGAGGCAGCAGGTAAATAGCAGTGAACCACCCAGGTACCACCAGCGGGGCCGTGTACCACCCAGGTACCACCAGCGGGGCCGTGTACCACCCAGGTACCACCAGCGGGGGCCGTGTACCACCCAGGTACCACCAGCGGGGGCCGTGTACCACCCAGGTACCACCAGCGGGGACCGTGTACCACCCAGGTACCACCAGCGAGGGCCGTGTACCACCCAGGTACCACCAGCAGGGCCGTGTACCACCCAGGTACCACCAGCAGGGCCGTGTACCACCCAGGTACCACCAGCCGGGCCGTGTACCACCCAGGTACCACCAGCGAGGACCGTGTACCACCCAGGTACCACCAGCGAGGGCCGTGTACCACCCAGGTACCGCCAGTGAGGACCGTGTACCACCCAGGTACCACCAGCGGGGCCGTGTACCAACAGCGGGGCCGTGTACCACCCAGGTACCACCAAGGAGGACCGTGTACCACCCAGGTACCACTAGCGGGGCCGTGTACCACCCAGGTACCACCAGCGGGGCCGTGCACCACCCTGGTACCACCAGCGAGGACCGTGTACCACCCAGGTACCACCAGCGGGGCCGTGTACCACCCAGGTACCACCAACGAGGGCCGTGTACCACCCTGGTACCACCAGCGGGGCCGTGTACCACCCAGGTACCACCAGCGGGGCCGTGTACCATCCAGGTACCACCAACGAGGGCCGTGTACCACCCAGGTAACACCAGAGCCGTGTACCACCCAGGTACCACCAACGAGGGCCGTGTACCACCCAGGTACCACCAGCGGGGCCGTGTACCACCCAGGTACCACCAGAGCCGTGTACCACCCAGGTACCACCAGAGCCGTGTACCACCCAGGTACCACCAACGAGGGCCGTGTACCACCCAGGTACCACCAACGAGGGCCGTGTACCACCCAGGTACCACCAACGAGGGCCGTGTACCACACAGGTACCACCAACGAGGGCCGTGTACCACCCAGGTACCACCAGAGCCGTTTACCACCCAGGTACCACCAGAGAGAGCCGTGTACCACCCAGGTACCACCAGCGAGGGCCGTGTACCACCCAGGTACCACCAGCGAGGGCCGTGTACCACCCAGGTACCACCAACGAGGGCCGTGTACCACCCAGGTACCACCAGCGAGGGCCGTGTACCACCCAGGTACCACCAGCGGGGCCGTGTACCACCCAGGTACCACCAGCGAGGGCCGTGTACCACCCAAGTACCACCAGCGAGGGCCGTGTACCACCCAAGTACCACCAGCGAGGACCGTGTACCACCCTGGTACCACCAGCGAGGACCGTGTACCACCCTGGTACCACCAGCGAGGACCGTGTACCACCCAGGTACCACCAACGAGGGCCGTGTACCACCCAGGTACCACCAACGAGGGCCGTGTACCACCCAGGTACCACCAGCGGGGCCGTGTACCACCCAGGTACCACCAGCGAGGGCCGTGTACCACCCAGGTACCACCAACGAGGGCCGTGTACCACCCAGGTACCACCAACGAGGGCCGTGTACCACCCAGGTACCACCAGCGGGGCAGTGTACCACCCAGGTACCACCAGCGGGGGCCGTGTACCACCCAGGTACCACCAACGAGGGCCGTGTACCACCCAGGTACCACCAGCGGGGCCGTGTACCACCCAGGTACCACCAGCGGGGGCCGTGTACCACCCAGGTACCACCAACGAGGGCCGTGTACCACCCGGGTACCACCAGCGGGGCCGTGTACCACCCAGGTACCACCCATCGGGGCCGGGTACCACCTAGGTACAACCAGCGGGGCCATGTACCACCCAGGTACCACCGGCGGGGCCGGGTACCACCCAAGTACCACCAGCGGGGCCGTGTACCACCCAGGTACCACCAGCGGGGCCGGGTACCACCCAGGTACCACCAGCGGGGCCGGGTACCACCCAGGTACCACCAGCGGGGCCGGGTACCACCCAGGTACCACCAGCGAGGGCCGTGTACCACCCAGGTACCACCAGCGGGGCCGTGTACCACCCAGGTACCACCAGCGGGGCCGGGTACCACCCAGGTACCACCAGCGGGGCCGTGTACCACCCAGGTACCACCAGCGGGGGCCGTGTACCACCCAGGTACCACCAGCGGGGCCGTGTACCACCCAGGTACCACCAGCGGGGCCAGGTACCACCCAGGTACCACCAGCGGGGCCGTGTACCACCCTGGTACCACCTGGTACTTTACTCCACCAGTTGCCTGTTTCATTATCATTTACTTCAGCAAACTTCACATAATGCTAAATTAAATCCTGGAACATCGTGCAAGTCTTCATAAACACTCCGGTTACTTAGTGGCTGGTGGCACTGGTGGTGTTGGCACGCTGGTGGCACTGGTGGTGTTGGCACGCTGGTGGCACTGGTGGTGTTGGCACGCTGGTGGCACTGGTGGTGTTGGCACGCTGGTGGCACTGGTGGTGTTGGCACGCTGGTGGCACTGGTGGTGTTGGCACGCTGGTGGCACTGGTGGTGTTGACACGCTGGTGGCACTGGTGGTGTTGACACGCTGGTGGCACTGGTGGTGTTGGCACGCTGGTGGCACTGGTGGTGTTGGCACGCTGGTGGCACTGGTGGTGTTGGCACGCTGGTGGCACTGGTGGTGTTGGCACGCTGGTGGCACTGGTGGTGTTGGCACGCTGGTGGCACTGGTGGTGTTGGCACGCTGGTGGCACTGGTGGTGTTGGCACGCTGGTGGCACTGGTGGTGTTGGCACGCTGGTGGCACTGGTGGTGTTGGCACGCTGGTGGCACTGGTGGTGTTGGCACGCTGGTGGCACTGGTGGTGTTGGCACGCTGGTGGCACTGGTGGTGTTGGCACGCTGGTGGCACTGGTGGTGTTGGCACGCTGGTGGCACTGGTGGTGTTGGCACGCTGGTGGCACTGGTGGTGTTGGCACGCTGGTGGCACTGGTGGTGTTGGCACGCTGGTGGCACTGGTGGTGTTGGCACGCTGGTGGCACTGGTGGTGTTGGCACGCTGGTGGCACTGGTGGTGTTGGCACGCTGGTGGCACTGGTGTTGTTGGCACGCTGGTGGCACTGGTGTTTTTGGCACGCTGGTGGCACTGGTGTTGTTGGCACGCTGGTGGCACTGGTGTTGTTGGCACGCTGGTGGCACTGGTGTTGTTGGCACGCTGGTGGCACTGGTGGTGTTGGCACGCTGGTGGCACTGGTGGTGTTGGCACGCTGGTGGCACTGGTGGTGTTGGCACGCTGGTGGCACTGGTGGTGTTGGCACGCTGGTGGCACTGGTGGTGTTGGCACGCTGGTGGCACTGGTGGTGTTGGCACGCTGGTGGCACTGGTGGTGTTGGCACGCTGGTGGCACTGGTGGTGTTGGCACGCTGGTGGCACTGGTGGTGTTGGCACGCTGGTGGCACTGGTGGTGTTGGCACGCTGGTGGCACTGGTGTTGCCACGCTGGTGGCACTGGTGGTGTTTGCACGCTGGTGGCCCTGGTGGTGTTGGCACGCTGGTGGCACTGGTGGTGTTGGCACGCTGGTGGCACTGGTGGTGTTGGCACGCTGGTGGCACTGGTGTTGTTGGCACGCTGGTGGCACTGGTGTTGTTGGCACGCTGGTGGCCCTGGTGGTGTTGGCACGCTGGTGGCCCTGGTGGTGTTGGCACGCTGGTGGCCCTGGTGGTGTTGGCACGCTGGTGGCCCTGGTGGTGTTGGCACGCTGGTGGCCCTGGTGGTGTTGGCACGCTGGTGGCCCTGGTGGTGTTGGCACGCTGGTGGCCCTGGTGGTGTTGGCACGCTGGTGGCCCTGGTGGTGTTGGCACGCTGGTGGCCCTGGTGGTGTTGGCACGCTGGTGGCCCTGGTGGTGTTGGCACGCTGGTGGCCCTGGTGGTGTTGGCACGCTGGTGGCCCTGGTGTTGTTGGCACGCTGGTGGCACTGGTGTTGTTGGCACGCTGGTGGCACTGGTGTTGTTGGCACGCTGGTGGCACTGGTGTTGTTGGCACGCTGGTGGCACTGGTGTTGTTGGCACGCTGGTGGCACTGGTGTTGTTGGCACGCTGGTGGCACTGGTGTTGTTGGCACGCTGGTGGCACTGGTGTTGTTGGCACGCTGGTGGCACTGGTGTTGTTGGCACGCTGGTGGCACTGGTGTTGTTGGCACGCTGGTGGCACTGGTGTTGTTGGCACGCTGGTGGCACTGGTGTTGTTGGCACGCTGGTGGCACTGGTGTTGTTGGCACGCTGGTGGCACTGGTGTTGTTGGCACGCTGGTGGCACTGGTGTTGTTGGCACGCTGGTGGCACTGGTGTTGTTGGCACGCTGGTGGCACTGGTGTTGTTGGCACGCTGGTGGCACTGGTGTTGTTGGCACGCTGGTGGCACTGGTGTTGTTGGCACGCTGGTGGCACTGGTGTTGTTGGCACGCTGGTGGCACTGGTGTTGTTGGCACGCTGGTGGCACGCTGGTGGCACTGGTGTTGTTGGCACGTTGGTGGCACTGGTGTTGTTGGCACGTTGGTGGCACTGGTGGTGTTGGCACGTTGGTGGCACTGGTGGTGTTGGCACGCTGGTGGCCCTGGTGGTGTTGGCACGCTGGTGGCACTGGTGTTGTTGGCACGCTGGTGGCCCTGGTGGTGTTGGCACGCTGGTGGCCCTGGTGGTGTTGGCACGCTGGTGGCCCTGGTGGTGTTGGCACGCTGGTGGCCCTGGTGGTGTTGGCACGCTGGTGGCACTGGTGGTGTTGGCACGCTGGTGGCCCTGGTGGTGTTGGCACGCTGGTGGCACTCGTGGTGTTGGCACGCTGGTGGCCCTGGTGGTGTTGGCACGCTGGTGGCCCTGGTGGTGTTGGCACGCTGGTGGCCCTGGTGGTGTTGGCACGCTGGTGGCCCTGGTGGTGTTGGCACGTTGGTGGCACTGGTGGTGTTGGCACGCTGGTGGCACTGGTGGTGTTGGCACGCTGGTGGCACGCTGGTGGCACTGGTGTTGTTGGCACGCTGGTGGCACTGGTGTTGTTGGCCCACCAGTAAATAGGACCACTGTCTTTCTAGAGTGGTCCTCTTCTGCCCCTCCTCACAGGCACGTGCTTCAAGCAGACCTTGTAAGCTTCAGCTGTCAGTTGAGCTATTCCCTGTGTGGGAGTTTTGTCGCTTAAGACCGTCTCCCATTGAATGGTTGCAAGGTCTACATTTATTTTCTCTCGGTCAATCCTCTTATTGTTGAAATTGAATTGATTGAATATTCCTTCTCGCTTGTTGGGTCTCTTAGACCTACTACCGTTATTTATGCTAGTTCGCACTTCAATGAGCTTATGGTCTGAGTATGAAGTATCTGAGATTGTAATGTCTCTGATTAGTTCATCATTGTTTGTGAATAACAAGTCTAGTGTGTTTTCGTTCCTAGTTGGTTCTGTGATCTGTTGATTGAGCGAGAATTTGTCACAATCTCAATAGTTCTCTGACCTGTGATTGGTTATTTCCCGGGTCATTCCCTGCTATGATATTTGTGTTTGCCATTCTCCATCTTAGACTCGGTAAATTGAAATCTCCAAGAAAGATAATATCTGGAGCTGGGTTTGCTAGGTTGTCAAGTATGTTCTCTATTTTGTGCATCTGCTCTGTGAATTCCTCAACTGTTGTATCTGGCGGTTTATATATTAGAATAATAATTAGGTTTAGTTTCTCTACCTTAATTCCAAGTACCTCTACCACCAGATTAGTTTAGTTTAGTAGCTCTGTGCATACCAGGTCCTCTTTAATGTACAGACCTACTCCTCCATTTGACCTAGCTTCTCTATCACATATAAATTATAATTTGGAATCCAGATTTCACTATCCATGTAATCTTTCGTACGAGTTTCCGTGAATGCCCCAAATATTGAGTGTGACACTAATAGGAGGCCATTTATGAACTTGACTTTATTTCCTTTGACTTTGACTTTAGACCTTAAATGTTTGCAAATATGAATGATTGTCTGAACCAGAGTGTGTTGTTCTGGCAATGGTTTGTCCAGTTTTGGAAGTGATACTGGGGAGTGTTGTAGTTTCTGTGTAGTTGAGGGGTGTAGTATGTGTAGACTTGATGACGAATCGTAGTCCAGTCTTGGGCAGTCTTGGATAACAAGAACTTTTCAAACTTGAGATGCTATACCAATGATACTCTTCAAGACGCTAGTGCTCTCTAGAGTGGAATACTGTTACACTATGACAGCCCCTTTCAAAGCTGGAGAAATTGCTGACCTGGAGAGCGTGCAGAGATTCTTTACTGCTAGAATCCACTGAGGAAAACTTCTAAACTATTGGGACCGACTGAAAAGCCTAAATCTGTTTTCTCTTGAGCGCAGGCAGGAAAGATACATAATAATTTACAGATGGAAAATAGTAGAGGGGCTGGTCCCAAACCTTCACACAGAAATAACACCATTCGAAACCAGAAGGCATGGCAGGATGTGCAGAATACCCCCCCCCCCCCCCCCCCCGTTGAAGAGCAAAGGTGCAACAGGTACACAGAGAGAGAGAACTATCAACATCAGAGGCCCGAGACTGTTCAACACTGTTCCACTACACATAAAGGGCATAACTGGCCGACCCCTCAGTATTACCTGTTAGGTACCTGCTTGATGGGGTTCTGGGAGTTGTTCTACTCCTCAAGCCCGAACCGAGGCCAGGCAAAACATGTGAGAGTTTGGTCCACCAGGCTGTTGCTTGGAGCGGCCCTCAGGCCCACATACCCACCACAGCCCTGAACATACCCAAGTCCAGAACTGCTTTTAGAAAACTATCTAGTTTCCTCTTGAAGATGTCCACGGTTGTTCCGGCAATATTTCTTATAGTCGCTCGTAGGACATTGAACAACCGCGGACCTCTGATGTTTATACAGTGTTCTCTGATTGTGCCTATGGCACCTCTGATTCACTGGTTCTATTCTGCATTTTCTTCCATATCGTTCACTCCAGTATGTTGTTATTTTACTGTGCAGATTTGGGACCTGTCCTCCAGTATTTTCCACGTGTATATTATTTGATATCTCTCTCGTCTCCTTTCTAGTGAGTACATTTGGAGAGCTTTGAGACGATCCCAATAATTTAGGTGCTTTATTGCGTCTATGTATGCCGTATATGTTCTCTGTATTCCCTCTATTTCAGAGGGAAGTAGAGATAGATATTTCCCTCTCTCTCTCTTCAGTGTTCAAGAGAGAACTCGATAAAAACCTCCAAAGGATACCTGATCAACCAGGCTGTGACTCATATGTCAGGCTACGAGCAGCCGCGTCCAACAGCCTGGTTGACCAGTCCAGCAACCAGGAGGCCTGGTCGAGGACCGGGCCGCGAGGACGCTACGCTCCGAAATCATCTCAAGGTAACCTCAAGGTAAGGTGTGTGTGTGCACTCGCCTAGTTGTACTCGCCTAGTTGTGCTTGCAGGGGTTGAGCTCTGGCTCTTTGGTCCCGCCTCTCAACTGTTAATCAACAGGTGTACAGATTCCTGAGTCTATTGGGCTCTATCATATCTACATTTGAAACTGTGTATGGAGTCAACCTCCACCACATCACTGCCTAATGCATCCCATCCGTTAACTACTCTGACACGGAACAAGCTCTGTCTAATGTCCCTGTGGCTCATGTGGGTACTCAGTTTCCACCTGTGTCCCCTTCTTCGCGTACCACCAGTGTTGAATAGTTTATACTTGTTTACCCGGTCGATTCCGCTGAGGATTTTGTAGGTAGTGATCATGTCTCCCCTTACTCTTCTGTCTTCCAGCAACCCGTTCTCGCAAATTTAATAAGTCAATATTGACTTATTAAATATGTGCATAGGTGACATACTTAACATAATAGATACCCTTAAAAAGATTCATAGAAAACACCGACCTTACCTAACCTACTTAGTATGTTAAGATAAGTATCTTATTGCTTCGTAATTACAATTATTACCTAACCTATAATAGGTATAGGTTAAATAATAATTGTAATTACGAAGATATAAGATGCTTATCTTAAGATACTAACAAGGTTAGGTAAGGTCGGTGTTTTCTATGAATCTTTTTAAGTGTATCTATTTTGTTTAGTATATCACCTATGCACGTAGTTAATAAGTCAATATTGAATTTACGAATTTGCGAGAACGGGTTGCTTCCAGTCTCGTAAGGTGCATTTCCCGTAGCCTTTCCTCTTAACTCATGCCTCTTAGTTCTGGGACTAGTCTAGTGGCATACCTTTGAACTTTTTCCAACTTCGTCTTGTGCTTGACAAGGTACGGGCTCCATGCTGGGGCCGCATACTCCAGGATTGGTCTTACATATGTGGTGTACAAGATTCTGAATGATTCCTTACACAGGTTCCTGAAGGTTGTTAGCCAGCCTTGCATATGCCGCAGACGTTATTCTTTTTATGTGGGCTTCAGGAGACAGGTTTGGTGTGATATGAAGTCCTAGATCTTTCTCTCTGTCTGTTTCATTAAGTGCTTCATCTCCTATTTTGTATCCTGTATCTGGCCACCTGTTTCCACCGCCTAGTTTCATTTCTTTGCATTTACTCAGGTTGAACCTTAACAGCCATTTCTTGGACCATTCACTCAGCCTAGGTCATCTTGTAGCCTCCAACTATCATCCTCTGTTTCAATCCTCATAATTTTTGCATCAGCAAACATTGAGAGAAACGAGTCTATACCCTCTGGGAGATCATTTACATATATCAGAAACAGTAAAGGTCCAAGGACTGATGCCTGCGGGACTCCACTTGTAACGTCTCGCCAATCTGAGACCTCACCCCTCACACTGACTCGTTGTCTTCTGTTGCTTAGGTACTCCTCTATCCAATTGAGTACCTTACCTTTCACTCCAGCCTGCATCTCCAGCTTTTTCACTAGCCTCTTGTGTGGTACTGTATCAAAGCCCTTCTGGCAATCCAAAAATATGCAGTCTGCCCACCCTTCTCTTGCCTGATTTTTGTTGCCTGGTCGTAGAATTCAAGTATCCCTGTGAGGCAGGACTTGCCATCCCTGAACCCATCATGTTGATGCTGTGTTAAAAAGTTCTTTCGCTCCAGATGTTCCACTAGCTTTCTTCGCACAATCTTCTCCATCAGCTTACATGGTATGCAGGTTAGGGACGCTGGCCTGTAGTTCAGTGCCTCCTGTCTATCCCCTTGTGTATCGGGACTACGTTAGCTGCTTTCCAAATTTCTGGCAGTTCCCCTGTTGCCAGTGATTTGTTATACACTATGGAGAGTGGCAGGCACAGTTCTTCTGCTCCTTCCTTTAGTATCCAAGGGGAGATTCCATCTCGGCCTATAGCCTTTGTCACATCCAACTTTAATAAACACTTCCTTACTTCCCCGCTGGTAATCTCAAATTCTTCCAGTGGTTCCTGGGTAACTATTTCCTCTATCTCTGGAATTTCTCCTTGCTCTAAGGTGAAGACCTCCTGGAATTTTTTATTCAGTTCCTCACACACTTCCTTGTCGTTTGTAGTGAATCCTTCTCCCCCTATCCTTAATTTCAAAACCTGTTCCTTTACTGTTGTTTTTCTCCTGATGTGGCTGTGCAGCAATTTAGGCTGAGTCTTTGCCTTGCTTGCGATGTAATTTTCGTATTGTCTTTCTGCCTCTCTTCTCATCCTGACATTCATTCCTGGCACTCTGGCATCTTTCTCTGCTCTCCAGTGTCCTGATATTCCTATAGTTTCTCCATGCCCTTTTACTTTGCTGCTTAGCTAGGCTACATCTCTGATTAAACCATGGGTTTTTCATCTTCATTTCACGGTTTTCCTTTTGGACTGGGACAAACTTGTTTGCTGCGTCCTTGCACTTCTGCGTGATGAAGTCCATCATGTCTTGGGCCGTCTTTCCCCTGAGCTCTGTTTCCCATGCTATATCTGTTAGGAATTTTCTTATCTCCTCATAGTTCTTTTTCGGAATGCCAGCCTTTTGTTTTCAGTACCCCTTCTCGAGTTCAATAACCCTTCTTCAATCAAGTACTCAAACACCTGTACACTATGGTCACTCATTCCGATCTCAAAATCGATTTCTCTTATGTCGGAGTCGTTCAGAGTGAAGATTAGGTCGAGTCTCACTGGTTCGTCATTTCCTTTCATCCTTGTGGGTTCTCTGACATGCTGGGTTAAAAAGTTTCTAGTCACTACCTCCAATAGTTTGGCTCTCCACGTATCCTCACCTCCATGCGGTTCCTTGTTCTCCCAGTCAATCCTTCCGTGATTGAAGTCGCCCATTATGAGCAGGTGGGATCTATTTCTACAGGCAGCAGAGGCTGCCCTCTCAATTATAGTGTTAACTGCCATGTTGTTGTCATACTCTTGACTGGGTCTTCTGTCATTTGTTGGAGGGTTGTATATTACTGCTACTACTATTCTTGGTCCTCCCATTGTCATGGTGCTTGCTATGTAGTCTCTGAAACCCTCACATCCAGGGACAGCCATCTCCTTGAAACTCCATTCCTTTCTCATTAGTAGGACTACTCCGCCTCCTCCCCTACCTTCCCTCTCTTTCCTTATTACTGTGTACTCCTGGGGAAATACGGCATTCGTTATGATTCCTGAGAGTTTTGTTTCAGAGATTGTTTTGTTGACTGTACCTCAGGGTACAGTCCTTGCACCGCTGCTTTTCCTTATTCTCATATCAGATATAGACAAAAATACAAGTCACAGCTTCGTATCATCCTTTGCAGATGACACAAAAATCAGTATGAAAATTACCTCGGCTGAGGACATTGAAAAACTTCAAGCTGATATTAATAAAGTTTTCGACTGGGCATCAGAAAATAATATGATGTTTAACAGTGATAAATTCCAGGTACTCAGGTACGGTAAAATTGAGGACCTTAAACATAATACAGAGTACAAAACACAATCAAATGTACCCATAGTAGGAAAACAGCATGTAAAGGATTTGGGAATAATAATGTCTGACGACCTAACGTTTAAGGAGCATAACCAAGCAAATATTGCGACAGCCAGAAAAATGATAGGATGGATTACGAGAACTTTCAAATCCAGGGATCCCATCACAATGGTTGTACTCTTCAAGTCACTTGTGTTGTCCCGTCTTGAGTACTGCTCAGTACTCACTTCCCCCTTCAGAGCAGGAGAGATTGCTGAAATAGAGGGAATACAGAGAACATATACGGCACGCATAGACGCAATAAAGCACCTAAATTATTGGGATCGTCTCAAAGCCCTCCAAATGTACTCACTAAAAAGAAGACGAGAGAGATATCAAATAATGTACACCTGGAAGATGCTGGAGGGCCAAGTACCAAATCTACACAGTAAAATAACAACCTACTGGAGTGAACGATATGGAAGAAAATGTAGAATAGAACCAGTGAAGAGCAGAGGTGCCATAGGCACAATCAGAGAACACTGTATAAACATCAGAGGTCCGCGGTTGCTCAACGTCCTCTCAGCAAGCATAAGAAATATTGCCGGAACAACCGTGGACATTTTCAAGAGGAAACTAGATTGTTTCCTCCAAGGAGTGCCGGACCAGCCGGGCTGTGGTGGGTATGTGGGCCTGCGGGCCGCTCCAAGCAACAGCTTGGTGGACCAAACTCTCACAAGTCAAGCCTGGCCTCGGGCCGGGCTTGGGAAGTAGAAGAACTCCCAGAACCCCATCAACCAGGTATCAACTAGGTATCAACCAGAGGTAACATAATAGGTTCAGAAACTTAGCCCCAATAATAGTTCTTCACTACCGCCCATCCTTTCAGTTTTGCCTTGTCTGCAATCATCATACAAGAGCTAATTTGGAAGGTAAGTTGCATGAATTGGCAAGTGCGTAGTCTAAGTAGCAACCTCAGTGAGAGCCCAATCACTACCGTCCCTCACTAATCTCACCTGTTCTCCCTCACACTCATTACGTTTGCTCTACCACAGCTCCTCCCTCACTCATTCTAGTGTTCTCCTTCTATCCCGGCCTGTTCCCTATCTTGTGGGTAAGTTCTTAGGGCTTAAGAGGCCTGGTCGACGACCGGGCCGTAGGGACGCTAAGCCCCGGAAGCACCTCAAGGTAGCAACTGTCAAACGCGTCTTGGGGTATGTCTCTCACTAGGGAGGTATACTGCGCTTTGCGTTCTTCAGGCACGTGTGGTGGCTCAGGCACGTGTGGTGGCCCAGTCAGGCACGTGTGGTGGCCCAATCAGGCACGTGTGGTGGCCCAGTCAGGCACGTGTGGTGGCTCAGTCAGGCACGTGTGGTGGCTCAGTCAGGCACGTGTGGTGGCCCAGTCAGGCACGTGTGGTGGCTCAGTCAGGCACATGTGGTGGCCCAGTCAGGCACGTGTGGTGGCCCAGTCAGGCACGTGTGGTGGCTCAGTCAGGCACGTGTGGTGGCCCAGTCAGGCACGTGTGGTGGCCCAGTCAGGCACGTGTGGTGGCCCAGTCAGGCACGTGTGGTGGCCCAGTCAGGCACGTGTGGTGGCTCAGTCAGGCACGTGTGGTGGCTCAGTCAGGCAGGTATGGTGGCTCAGTCAGGCACGTGTGGTGGCCCAATCAGGCACGTGTGGTGGCCCAGTCAGGCACGTGTGGTGGCTCAGTCAGGCACGTGTGGTGGCCCAGTCAGGCACGTGTGGTGACTCAGGCAGGTGTGGGGGCCCAGTCAGGCAGGTGTGGGGGCCCAGTCAGGCACGTGTGGTGGCTCAGTCAGGCACGTGTGGTGGCCCAGTCAGGCACGTGTGGTGGCCCAGTCAGGCACGTGTGGTGGCCCAGTCAGGCACGTGTGGTGGCCCAGTCAGGCACGTGTGGTGGCCCAGTCAGGCACGTGTGGTGGCCCAGTCAGGCACGTGTGGTGGCCCAGTCAGGCAGGTGTGGGGGCCCAGTCAGGCACGTGTGATGGCCCAGTCAGGCACGTGTGGTGGCTCAGTCAGGCAGGTGTGGGGGCCCAGTCAGGCAGGTGTGGGGGCCCAGTCAGGCACGTGTGGTGGCTCAGTCAGGCACGTGTGGTGGCCCAGTCAGGCAGGTGTGGGGGCCCAGTCAGGCAGGTGTGGGGGCCCAGTCAGGCAGGTGTGGGGGCCCAGTCAGGCAGGTGTGGTGGCTCAGTCAGGCAGGTGTGGTGGCCCAGTCAGGCACGTGTGGTGGCCCAGTCAGGCACGTGTGGTGGCTCAGTCAGGCACGTGTGGTGGCCCAGTCAGGCACGTGTGGTGGCTCAGTCAGGCACGTGTGGTGGCTCAGTCAGGCACGTGTGGTGGCCCAGTCAGGCACGTGTGGGGGCCCAGTCAGGCAGGTGTGGGGGCCCAGTCAGGCAGGTGTGGGGGCTCAGTCAGGCAGGTGTGGGGGCTCAGTCAGGCAGGTGTGGTGGCTCAGTCAGGCACGTGTGGTGGCCCAATCAGGCAGGTGTGGGGGCCCAGTCAGGCACGTGTGGTGGCCCAGTCAGGCAGGTGTGGTGGCCCAGTCAGGCAGGTGTGGGGGCCCAGTCAGGCAGGTGTGGGGGCCCAGTCAGGCAGGTGTGGGGGCCCAGTCAGGCAGGTGTGGGGGCCCAGTCAGGCAGGTGTGGGGGCTCAGTCAGGCAGGTGTGGGGGCCCAGTCAGGCACGTGTGGGGGCCCAGTCAGGCACGTGTGGTGGCCCAGTCAGGCACGTGTGGTGGCCCAGTCAGGCACGTGTGGTGGCCCAGTCAGGCACGTGTGGTGGCCCAGTCAGGCACGTGTGGTGGCCCAGTCAGGCACGTGTGGTGGCCCAGTCAGGCACGTGTGGTGGCCCAGTCAGGCACGTGTGGTGGCCCAGTCAGGCACGTGTGGTGGCCCAGTCAGGCACGTGTGGTGGCCCAGTCAGGCACGTGTGGTGGCCCAGTCAGGCACGTGTGGTGGCCCAGTCAGGCACGTGTGGTGGCCCAGTCAGGCACGTGTGGTGGCCCAGTCAGGCACGTGTGGTGGCCCAGTCAGGCACGTGTGGTGGCCCAGTCAGGCACGTGTGGTGGCCCAGTCTGGCACGTGTGGTGGCCCAGTCTGGCACGTGTGGTGGCCCAGTCTGGCACGTGTGGTGGCCCAGTCTGGCACGTGTGGTGGCCCAGTCTGGCACGTGTGGGGGCCCAGTCTGGCACGTGTGGGGGCCCAGTCTGGCACGTGTGGGGGCCCAGTCTGGCACGTGTGGTGGCCCAGTCAGGCACGTGTGGTGGCCCAGTCAGGCACGTGTGGTGGCCCAGTCAGGCACGTGTGGTGGCCCAGTCAGGCACGTGTGGTGCCCCAGTCAGGCACGTGTGGTGGCCCAGGCACAACCCGTTCCGATTTCCTTTCGAATTGATATCTTCTCCAGATTTGTTGACATTCTTCTTTCTGATCATTTTACCCATTATTTTGCCGGGGATGAACGTTGGTGAAACTGATCCCTCCCTCTCCTCTCCCGCTCTCCCTCCCTCTGTCTCTCCCTCTCCCTCCCTCTGTCTCTCCCTCTCCCTTCCTCTTTCCCCCCCCCCCCTTCTCCTTCTCTCTCCCTCTCCCTCCTCTCCCTCGCCCCCCCCCCCTCTCTTCCTCTCTCTTCCTCTCCCTCTCTCTTCCTCTCCCTCCCCCCCCCTCTCTCTCTCCCTCCCTCTCGACCTGCCAATCGGTTAACAACCAGATGCACAATTAGTGTTCGCCCCAGTTAACTGGAGCGAAGAGTTAAGGATTGGTTCCCAGTCAATCCTGCGTGACCAGGATTCGAGCCCAGTCCAAATCGCTCGCATCGGCCTTACGTGTTTCCTCAATCATGGCGGCTTAGTTGGCATTCATTAAATAGTTTACGCGCTCCGAAGCGCTACGAGGTGGTCTAGAATAATAACCTAGGGTCGAGCGCGATCTGGCAGTGTTTCCAGCCTCGTAAACTGTTTAATGTATGTAAACAACCCGGCCATAATGTGGTAAGTGGTGGCGTAAGTACTCGATGACTCCTGGCCTAGGTCTTTACTGTCCAGTATATTATACGGCTGATAAATAGCCCGGGCTGCTCCTTAGTCATTCTCAAACTGGCTACCGGCTTCCCTCCTGCTCCTAGTTCACGGCCCGACTAGTGCTCGCTTGTTGGTCGCGGTACTCTGTACTCTCCACCTTGTCCCGGCGTCTTCAGTTATCTCCCTGGTCTCTCGGACCACAATTTTACCATCCTTTTCAAAGTAACATTGTGGTCAGGAGAATCGTGGACAAGGAGAGGAGACATTATAGACCGAACAATACAGCCTGAAGTGACTACCTGCTTGACGGGTTCTGGGAGTTCTTCTACTCCCCAAGCCCGGCCCGAGGCCAGACTTGACTTGTGAGAGTTTGGTCCACCAGGCTGTTGCTTGGAGCGGCCCGCAGGCCCACATACCCACCACAGCCCGGTTGGTCCGGGATTCCTTCAAGAAAACAATCTAGTTTCCTCTTGAAGATGACCACTGTTGTTCCGGCAATATTTCTTATGCTCGCTGGGAGGACGTTGAACAACCGCGGACCTCTGATGTTTATACAGTGTTCTCTGATTGTGCCTATGGCACCCCTGCTCTTCACTGGTTCTATTCTGCATTTTCTTCCATATCGTTCACTCCAGTATGTTGTTATTTTACTGTGTAGATTAGGGACCTGACCCTCCAGTATCTTCCAGGTGTATATTATTTGGTATCTCTCTCGTCTCCTTTCTAGTGAGTACATTTGGAGAGCTTTGAGACGATCCCAATAATTTAGGAGCTTTATCTCGTCTATGCGTGCCGTATATGTTCTCTGTATTCCCTCTATTTCAGCAATCTCTCCTGCTCTGAAGGGGGAAGTGAGCACAGCCAAAGGGAGTGAGTGTTGACCAAAGGAACAACACTCAAAGGAAGAGCAGACCAGAATATCAGTAATTCCAGAAAATCAAACATCTTCCAGTTTCGGAAAGTAAACAGAAAGCAGGAGTGGACGCGCCGTCATAAATTACATATTACCTTAAGGACGTACAACCAATATAGCTTGGCAAGTTGAGCTGGCATATATAACACCACCTGTGAGAGGCCAGCAACACACCACCTGTGAGAGGCCAGCAACACACCACCTGTGAGAGGCCAGCAACACACCACCTGTGAGAGGCCAGCAACACACCACCTGTGAGAGGCCAGCAACACACCACCTGTGAGAGGCCAGCAACACACCACCTGTGAGAGGCCAGCAACACACCACCTGTGAGAGGCCAGCAACACACCACCTGTGAGAGGCCAGCAACACACCACCTGTGAGAGGCCAGCAACACACCACCTGCGTGAAGCCAGCAACACACCACCTGCGTGAAGCCAGCAACACACCACCTGTGAGAGGCCAGCAACACACCACCTGTGAGAGGCCAGCAACACACCACCTGTGAGAGGCCAGCAACACACCACCTGCGTGAAGCCAGCAACACACCACCTGCGAGAGGCCAGCAACAGAAAGCAGCAAGCCACGTCTCACCAAACAAAGAAAACAGAGAAATTGCAGGCGCAAAATAGCCATGCAACCGACTCACGTATAAAACCCCAATTAACATCAAACTGTGTCCTGAGGGTCGCCTCAATGTTGCTACCAGAAATACAAATGCCGGGTTACAGCCAGACCGAACCTCACCGCTAATACAAAGGAAGCAGCCAGAGAAAACCTGTGACATACAGGATTATTACTTTTTTACAGAGCAAAACAAATATCAAACAATTGATTCACTTCTAGTTTCCTTATGCTAGGGGACACAGGTGGGATCTGGAAGCTCATGAGTAACACATCTTATTCAAACACACGAGGGTGATGTACTGTGTACTGTGAGGGTGACGAGGGTGTTGAGTGCTCAGTAGTGCACACTCAGGCACTTCACATCTTGCACCATATAAATGCACAGTATGAAACTAACCAAGAAGTAGATATTTTACACTTTATTGAAATGTTAAGCTGAAAGCTATGGCACAGAACACCATGTTGCTACACACATGGTGTATTGTCCCTTGTGACACACATGGTGTATTGCACCTAGTGACACACACACAAGGTGTACTGCACCTCGTGACACACACACACGGTGTACTGCCCCTTGTGACACACACACACACGGTGTACTGCACCTTGTGACACACACGGTGTACTGAATCTTGTGACACACACACGGTGTACTGAATCTTGTGACACACATGGTGTACTGCACCTTGTGACACACACAAGGTGCACTGCACCTTGTGACACACACAAGGTGCACTGCACCTTGTGACACACACACGGTGTACTGAACCTTGTGACACACACACGGTGTACTGAACCTTGTGACACACACACACGGTGCACTGAACCTTGTGACACACACACACGGTGCACTGAACCTTGTGACACACACGGTATACTGCACCTTGTGACACACACACACGGTGTACTGCACCTTGTGACACACCCACACACGGGGTACTGCACCTTGTGACACACCCACACACGGGGTACTGCACCTTGTGACACACCCACACACGGTGTACTGCACCTTGTGACACACCCACACACGGTGTACTGCACCTTGTGACACACCCACACACGGTGTACTGCACCTTGTGACACACCCACACACGGTGTACTGCACCTTGTGACACACCCACACACGGTGTACTGCACCTTGTGACACACACGGTGCACTGAATCTTGTGACACACACACACGGTGTACTGAATCTTGTGACACACACACACGGTGTACTGAATCTTGTGACACACACGGGGTACTGCACCTTGTGACACACACGGGGTACTGCACCTTGTGACACACACACACGGTGCACTGAACCTTGTGACACACACACACACGGTATACTGCACCTTGTGACACACACACACGGTGTACTGCACCTTGTGACACACACACGGTGTACTGCACCTTGTGACACACACGGTGTACTGCACCTTGTGACACGCACACACGGTGTACTGCACCTTGCGACACACACACACACGGTGTACTGCACCTTGTGACACACACACACACACGGTGTACTGCACCTTGTGACACACACACACACACGGTGTACTGCACCTTGTGACACACACACGGTGTACTGAACCTTGTGACACACACGGTGTACTGAACCTTGTGACACACACGGTGTACTGACCCTTGTGACACACACGGTGTACTGACCCTTGTGACACACACACACGGTGTACTGACCCTTGTGACACACACGGTGTACTGACCCTTGTGACACACACACACGGTGTACTGACCCTTGTGACACACACGGGGTACTGCACCTTGTGACACACACGGGGTACTGCACCTTGTGACACACACGGGGTACTGCACCTTGTGACACACACGGGGTACTGCACCTTGTGACACACACGGTGTACTGACCCTTGTGACACACACGGTGTACTGAGCCTTGTGACACACACGGGGTACTGCACCTTGTGACACACACGGGGTACTGACCCCTGTGACACACACGGTGTACTGCACCTTGTGACACACACGGGGTACTGCACCTTGTGACACACACGGGGTACTGACCCCTGTGACACACACGGTGTACTGACCCTTGTGACACACACGGGGTACTGACGCTTGTGACACACACGGGGTACTGCACCTTGTGACACACACGGTGTACTGAGCCTTGTGACACGGTGTACTGAGCCTTGTGACACACACGGGGTACTGCACCTTGTGACACACACGGTGTACTGACCCTTGTGACACACACACGGGGTACTGACCCTTGTGACACACATGGGGTACTGACCCTTGTGACACACACGGGGTACTGCACCTTGTGACACACACGGTGTACTGAGCCTTGTGACACACACGGGGTACTGCACCTTGTAACACACACGGGGTACTGCACCTTGTGACACACACGGGGTACTGCACCTTGTGACACACGGGGTACTGACCCCTGTGACACACACGGGGTACTGCACCTTGTGACACACATGGGGTACTGCACCTTGTGACACACACGGGGTACTGCACCTTGTGACACACACGGGGTACTGCACCTTGTGACACACACGGGGTACTGCACCTTGTGACACACACGGGGTACTGCACCTTGTGACACACACGGGGTACTACACCTTGTGACACACACGGGGTACTGCACCTTGTGACACACACGGGGTACTGCACCTTGTGACACACACACGGTGTACTGCACCTTGTGACACACACAGGGTACTGCACCTTGTGACACACACAGGGTACTGCACCTTGTGACACACACAGGGTACTGCACCTTGTGACACACACACGGTGTACTGCACCTTGTGACACACACACACGGTGTACTGACCCTTGTGACACACACACACCGGGTACTGCACCTTGTGACACACACACACCGGGTACTGCACCTTGTGACACACACACACCGGGTACTGCACCTTGTGACACACACACACGGTGTACTGCACCTTGTGACACACACGGGGTACTGCACCTTGTGACACACACACACACGGTGTACTGCACCTTGTGACACACACACACGGTGTACTGCACCTTGTGACACACACACGGGGTACTGCACCTTGTGACACACACACACGGGGTACTGCACCTTGTGACACACACACATGGGGTACTGCACCTTGTGACACACACACACGGTGTACTGCACCTTGTGACACACACGGGGTACTGCACCTTGTGACACACACACACACGGTGTACTGCACCTTGTGACACACACACACGGGATACTGCACCTGTGACACACACGGGGTACTGCACCTTGTGACACACACGGGGTACTGCACCTTAAAGTCTCTACACAGGATGTATGCAAAAGATAAATGTTAGAACGAAACACACGTGTGACAATTACATTTGTTTCAATTGCATGAGGAAGATGGAGACGGGTCTCCCAGGACACGGAGAGGGAGGTGTAATGAGGCAGCTTGGTGCTAAGGCCAGAGTGAATGTTATGAGCAAGGAGTAGTGGTGGCGGCGAGTGGTGGGAGTTGTGAGTGGTGGTAGTTGTGAGTGGTAGTTGTGAGTGGTAGTGGTGGTGGTGATGGTGGTGGTGAGTGTTGGTGGTGGTGGCGAGTGTTGGTGATGAGTTGAGTGGTTGTGGCGGGTGGTTCTCAGTGAGTGCTGTTGGTGATTAGTGCTGTTGAGTGATTGTGAGTGGTGGTGAATGATGCTCTTGAGTGGTAGTGAGTAGGGAAAATGCGGACTACGACCGTCCCCTCCATCAGTTCTTGCAACATTCCAAATGTTGTAAGGTATATGACCTTGCAATATTTGGAGAATTGCAAGGTCATTTTGGATTGCATTAGGCTCACAATGAACGAGCTGCGAGGAAGTAATCATGTCAGAAGACTTTACCTTAAAGAACACAATACAGTAGCCGTCACAACCGCAAGAAAAATTATAAGTTGCTTAACAATGACCTTCCAAACAAGGGCTGCCATACAAATTATGATACTTTTTCAGACACTACTGCTCTCTAGGGAGGAATATTGTTGCATACTAACAGCCCCATTCAGAGCTGAAGGAATTGTTGAGCCAGAGAGCGTGCAATGATCATTTACTGCTAGAATTCTCTCAATAAAACATTTAAATTATTTAGACCGATTATAATTTTTGCAGATGGGAGATATAGATAATAATTTACACTTGGAAGATATCAGACTGATTCAAAATCTGCACACACAAATAACACCACATGAGACTAGGAGGCTTAGGCACGATAAACACCTGAAGTATTGGGACCAAAGCTCTCATAGCTTTGAGCTGAAAGTCTTCTAAAACAGCTTACACTGTTTTAGAAGACGGAGGGCGCCCGGGATCACCAAACATCAGTTACAACACAGATAAGCTTAATTTTTTTAAATTCTGCAGGTCACCAATATCTCAAATTTTTAACATAACTTGGCTGTGATTCCCGTAATAAAGTGAATACACAACAATCCACCAGCAAGTCCATAGTCAAACTTTATGAACTGCTGATAGTGAAGACAGCTTTGAAACAGTGCTTTAATTATTTTGAATATATGAACGAATGAATGGAGCGATATATGCTGCATAGAGTTAACAAATTGATGACAAGTTTTTACGTGATTGATTTCTAGGTGTGTTTTGTGATGTCATCTTACCTAAGACAACAGCGGCCACCATGGACAGTCAAGCAAAGAGTCTCCACAATCAGGGTAGTGGTGTTGCTTAACCAATAGTGCCTATTGCGGAGGTCTAGTCTGTTAAAATTTAACTATTTGGACGTTCAAACTCGTTGTCGATTCTGGTTTTAAAGCTGTGGACAGAGGTGGCTTCCACAGCTTATTTCAGTGCATTCCACTTGTCATCCACCCCTACAGGGTAAACTATTTCCTGATAATTCTTTGATTCATTTACATTTCCAGCTTCTATGTCGTTCTCTCTTGTCATTCTCTCCATTTAAAGAGGCAGTCCTTGTCCACCTTGTCTATGGCCCCCCAGTATCTTGTATGCTGCGCTCATATTGCCTCTGTTTCTTCTCTTCCCTAGAGTTGTGTGACAGTTCCCTTACCCTATCTTCCGACGCTACTTTATCTTTCAGATTCCTGACGTTGGTGAGGGTAGTGGAGTTGTGATGACCCACAATCCGGCTCCTCAGCACCGAGCAAAAGAACAACTATAGAGATGCCATGAAATTGAGGAGCTCGCAGCCGAGGCCTTGTGAGGCACGCTACTACTGCTGAAATGCTGACTGACCGAGCACATTGAGTCTGATCAGGAACAGTAACGATGACATTCCTGCTTGCTGGTAAATCAGCCGAGATCAGCGACTTGTGCACGCAAAAGACAGGTGTTGAGGGGTTATGTAGACATACCCTCTGGAGCAACAGTGCTATCCTGCCAAACACACACCGAAACTACAACGTTGGGACAACGTTCGAACAAATTTTAAGACCTCCTAACCAGTTATAACAACCAATATAGCAAGTTGTAACGTTCTAATACGTCAAAAACACGTTAAGCCAAGATGTAACAACTTTATTACAAGTTGAAACAAGCGGAAGAGAGTTTCGGTTTGTGTTTCCAGGTTAGTCATTGTCAAAGGTGCTACTTGGGTCACTTCAATAGCCTATGCTTGGAGTAGCGGGGAAGTCAGTCAACGTCCAGCAGTTTAGTGCTGCACCCAGCTGCCGAGAACAAGCGAGTTAGTGGGTTAATCATGGTTTGAGTGGAGATCTGTGACCGGGAAGCAGCAATACCAGGTGAACCCATCAAGGAGAGTGCAAGCAGTAGTCCAAGCGTATACCTGGAAGCCAACCCGTTCTCGCAAATTTAATAAGTCAATATTGACTTATTAAATATGTGCATAGGTGACATACTTAACATAATAGATACCCTTAAAAAGATTCATAGAAAACACCGACCTTACCTAACCTTGTTAGTATCTTAAGATAAGCATCTTATTGCTTCGTAATTACAATTATTACCTAACCTATAATAGGTATAGGTTAAGTAATAATTGTAATTACGAAGCAATAAGATGCTTATCTTAAGATACTAACAAGGTTAGGTAAGGTCGGTGTTTTCTATGAATCTTTTTAAGGGTATCTATTATGCTTAGTATATCACCTATGCACGTAGTTAATAAGTCAATATTGACTTTACGAGTTTGCGAGAACGGGTTGTGGAAGCATTACCCAAGGACGAGTGTTGTAGTGATAGTTGTGAGTTAGGGATGTAGGCTGTATGGACAGATATCCATGGCCCATCTGTGGGTGTTGTCCACCCTCCATGTTGTTCTGGTGGTGTTGTTCTCCACCCTCCATGTTGTTCTGGTGGTGTTGTTCTCCACCCTCCATGTTGTGGTGGTGGTGGTGTTGTCCACCCTCCATGTTGTGGTGGTGGTGGTGTTGTCCACCCTCCATGTTGTGGTGGTGGTGGTGTTGTCTACCCTCCATGTTGTGGTGGTGGTGGTGGTGTTGTCCACCCTCCATGTTGTGGTGGTGGTGGTGTTGTCCACCCTCCATGTTGTGGTGGTGGTGGTGTTGTCCACCCTCCATGTTGTGGTGGTGGTGGTGTTGTCCACCCTCCATGTTGTGGTGGTGGTGGTGGTGTTGTCCACCCTCCATGTTGTGGTGGTGGTGGTGTTGTCCACCCTCCATGTTGTGGTGGTGGTGTTGTCCACCCTCCATGTTGTGGTGGTGGTGGTGTTGTCCACCCTCCATGTTGTGGTGGTGGTGGTGTTGTCCACCCTCCATGTTGTGCTGGTGGTGTTGTCCACCCTCCATGTTGTGGTGGTGGTGGTGTTGTCCACCCTCCATGTTGTGCTGGTGGTGTTGTCCACCCTCCATGTTGTGGTGGTGGTGGTGTTGTCCACCCTCCATGTTGTGGTGGTGGTGGTGTTGTCCACCCTCCATGTTGTGCTGGTGGTGTCCATGTTGTGGTGTTGTTGCTGTTCAGACAGTACCTATTGTGACAGTCGTCAATAGTCATGAATTCGTACGTTCTTAGCTTTCAGATAGTAATATACTGACAAGTAAAGAATTTTTTTTAAATAAATGGAGCTAAAACAACAAACTTAAATATTCCTAGGCCTAGTATAGTACACATATGTACTATTAGCCCTTGGATATCCTGTATTAGGCCTAGGGAGGTTAGGATAGGTTAGTTTAGTTTGTCAAAGCAACGCAAGTAAAAAATTGTTTTCCGGTTTGTCTAACTCAATAGTTCAGATTTATACTTTATAATTTCATTGTACATCGGTAAATATGTTATGGTCCTCATCAACAACCTGTCCTCTTACAAATTATGTCTGAATTTAGCCGTTTGGCCGAAAATGGACGTAATTTGAATATGAAAAATAATTGAAATTCCGTTTTGGATTATTTTCTTCTAAAACAGTAAGTTAAGGGTCTTCTGGTAGGTTAGGTGGGTAGGAAGTTCTCTTAAAGTTTCAAAACGTCATGAAAACCGTTAATTGAAAGTTTTCTCTCCAAACTTAATCGAGTAAGCTGAAGTTCTCAAACAGAAAACGGAACAGTACATCACTTCGTGAGCCCATTTCATTTCAAATTATTATTATTATTAACATCTTTATTGACAAAATTAATTACAATTTTGCCTAATCTGAGGATTTTGATAGTCTTATTAAAGTGAGGTTAATGCTAGTATTCACTGTCACGCAGGACAGAGGGTCATACATAAGACAATAGGTCTAAACTGTAGGCTGAAGCACATATATATCATGGTTACAATCAATGTTTTAATGCAAATGCGTCCATTTTTTACCATAGCGCGCATACGGGCGGAAAGCGGCGTTATTTTAAGAGGACGCGTTGCATCGTTACTGTAAATACCACCAAAACAGGAGGATGGGCTGGTGACTCCACCGCACCGCCGTTTAAGGAGATAACATCCTGCCTGACAACTCTTGCAGGATGAGGAAAGTTTAGGCTGCAAAAAAAAAAGAAGAGGATGGAGAGAATGCACATTTTCTGACTACCAGAAAGTCGTTGACACGATCCCACTACAAGAGAGTAAAGGAAGTTAGAGAAACTGCGAGAATATTTTGAATTTAACAAATAAAAAACGGAAGACTATCCCGATAAAGCGTTTGTTAAAGAACAAAGATCCGCTTAAGGTAAAGATGATAAAAATACAGGAGAAAGGTGACCGTAAGAACCAGCTTACACAAGGAAAATTAAATCGTGCTCTGCCCAACAACTTGTAAACTTTAGCCGGGTTTACTTGTAAACCCAACACTGCAGGCGACGCCCTGTGCCGTATTCCATCGTATATCTTGAGGTTATCTTGAGATGATTTCGGGGCTTTAGTGTCCCCGCGGCCCGGTCTTCGACCAGGCCTCCACCCCCAGGAAGCAGCCCGTGACAGCTGACTAACACCCAGGTACCTATTTTACTGCTATGTAACAGGGGCATAGGGTGAAAGAAACTCTGCCCATTGTTTCTCGCCGGCGCCTGGGATCGAACCCAGGACCACAGTATCACAAATCCAGCGTGCTGTCCGCTCGGCCGACCGGCTCCCCAATCATATTTTGTTATACCGAGGATATTGTGTATTGAGTTTTCATCACTGAACACTTTCTCTGTGGCTTTGCTCGTGTCTTCTCACAGGTGCATTGATTTTTACAAAATTAAAAACTAATCTCATTGAAACTAATCATTAGAGGTAACAATGCGTTAGGGACTTGTAAGTAACAAATTCTTGATGTTGCAGTGCTGCCATGATCAAGTAAACTAGGCATATAACCCCAGCTATTTAAGAAAAAAAACGCAAAATTTGTTACCTCATGACAAATTGGATCTTACTCCAGAAAATACATATGGAGATCCGGGGAAATAAAAGCAGAAATTCCCGGATAACGTAGCGGTGACTCCCCGCCCCACAGAAAAGAATTTAAAAAAATCAAAATTTGGTTTTCATTCACACACACACACACACACACACACACACACACACACACACACACACACACACACACACACACACACACACACACACGCACACACACACACACACACACACACGCACACACACACACACACACTTACTTCTTCCTGGGTGTGTGCGTGTGTGTACTCACCTAATTGTGTCTGCAGGATCGAGCATTGACTCTTGGATCCCGCCTGTGTGTGTGTGTGTGTGTATTTTTTTTTTTTTTTTAGTAGTTGATTGACAGTTGAGAGGCGACCCGAAAGAGCAGAGCTCAACCCCCGCAAGCACAACTAGGTGAACACACACAGGAAGCAGCCCGGAGCAGCTATCTAAACTCCCGGGTAATTATTTACTTCTAAGATTGCTGCTCCGGGCTGCTTCCTCTATGTGTGTGTGTGTGTGTGTGTATGTATTCACCTAGTTGTGCTTGCGGGGGTTGAGCTCTGCTCTTTCGGCCCGCCTCTCAACTGTCAATCAATCAACTGTTACTAACTCGTTTTTTTCACACACACACACACACACACACACACACACACACACACACACACACACACACACACACCAGGAAGCAGCCCGTGGCAGCTGACTAACTCCCAGGTACCTGTTTACTGCTAGGTGACAGGGGCATTAAGGTGAAGGAAACTCTGCCCATTTGTTTTTCCACCGGCTGCTGGGATCGAATCCCCGGTCCCTAGGTCCACGAGACTATAGAACGCTGTCCACTTAGTAAGCCAGCCCTCCCAGCCAGAGAGAGTGTGAGTGTGTGTGTGTGTGTGTGTGTGTGTGTGTGTGTGTGTGTGTGTGTGTGTGTGTGTGTGTGTGTGTGTGTGTGTGTGTGTGTGTGTGTGTGTTTAAAAAAAATAATTTGATTGACAGTTGAGAGACGGGCCCAAAGAGCCAGAGCTCAACCCCCGTAAGCACAAATAGGTGAGTACACAAAGCATGTAGGTACGAACCCGTGCACACAAAAGCTTGTAGATGTGCACAAAAACACACAACGCATACAGGTAAGCACACACACACACACACACACACACAGGAGTAACAGGCAAGGTGCTCCAGTGGATAATGGAGTATCTAAGCAACAGGAAATAGGGAGTAACACATACCACACACAGACCCGCTCCTGTACCAGGTACGTCCACAACGTGCTCACCATAGCCCGTGCTACTTGGAACTTTTTATTCCAAGTAGCTGAATCTAAAACAACAACAACAGCGAGTAGCTGTGAGTGGCGATATATCACCAGCTAAGTCCCACAGGGCTTTATATTTGGACCCTTGCTGTTTCCTGTATATGTAAACGATCTTCCAGAGGGTATAGACTCATTCCTCTCAATGTTAATGTTTGCCGATGATGCAAAAAATTATAAGGATGATCAAGAGAATCAAGGAAGATAGAGAGACTACAGCACGACCTGGACAAACTGGTGGAATGGTCTAGAAAATGGCTACTAAAGTTCATCTCTGGAAAGTGTAAAGTAAATAAAATTTGGCGAAGGGAGCAGAAAGCTGAAGACAAGGTACCATCTGGGATGTGTAATCCTGCAGGAGTCAAATAGAGAGAAAGATCTGGGGCTTGATATCACACTGAACCTGTCCCCAGAAGCCCACATCAAAAGGATATCATCAGCGGCATATGCTAGATTGACCAACATAAGAACTGCCTTTAGAAACTTGTGTAAGGAATCATTCAGAACCTTGTATATCACTTATGTCAGACTAATCCTGCAGTATGCAGCGCCAGCCTGAAGTCCATACCTAGTTAAACACAAGACAAAGTTAGAAAAGATTCAGAGGTATGCCACCAGACTGGTCCCGGAACTGAAGGGTATGAGCTACGAGGAAAAGCTAAGGGAGCTGAAACTCACATCCCTGGAAAACAGAAGAGTAAGGGGAGACATGATCCCCACCTACAAAATTGTCAGAGGAATTGAAAGTGTGTACATAGACAACCTATTTAGCGTGGGTGGAACACGCACAAGGGGACACAAATGGAAACGTAGTACTCAGATGAGCCAGAATCATTAGAAAGGTCTTTTTCAGTGTCCGAGTAGTTAACTACTCTACTCCCGCCTGAGTAGAGGCGGGACCAAAGAGCCAAAGTTCAACCCCCGCAAGCACAGCTAGGCGAGTACGTCAGTAAGCCAACTCAAACTTCACAACCCCCCCCCCCCCCCCACCCTGGGAAAAACACACAATTATCATATTAACAGAGACAATGTAAGAGAGCACAGAGTACAAGTTTAATGTGTACATAATTACAACTGTGTAGAAGGGAACATCAAATATTAATGCTTCAACATAATAAAAACCGGAATGCACTAGAATATATATACACAAAAATAATATAGAATTAATGATCTAAAAATTTCACAGCGTGCCTGGCAGTGAATGAGAATACTTGAGAGGGTTCAAGCCCAGTGAATGAGAATACTTGAGAGGGTGCAAGCCCAGTGAATGAGAATACTTGAGAGGGTTCAAGCCCAGTGAATGAGAATACTTGAGAGGGTTCAAGCCCAGTGAAATAGAATTGACTCGAGGATTAACTCGTGTCCCTGCCACACCTGCCCTCACTACTTGCACACACTGACAAAATAAAACTAATAAATTAAATAAAACGAGATAAAAATAAAACGCGACATTCCCTAGAGTGGAGACATTCTTTTTAAGAGGAGCTGTGTGTGTGTGCAAGGAGCCGGCGGGTCCCTCAAGACCATACCATAAAGACACTCCTGGGGTCTCTTGGGTAAACCAGCCGAGCGCTTTTAAAAGTGAAGGAATGTGTTTGAGACCAATGTGCTCGCCAGCCATCGTCTTTCATCCCAGGCAGGAGGCCATAGCTTTCTTAAGAGACAGCTCTCGCTCCACCAAGACTGCTGACGGGAGTCGTGCAGCACAAAGTTGGTTGTCTGAAGCCGCAACAGCTGGAGAGAGAGTTGGCCCGCTGGATGAGGATGGAACAGGAAGCAGTGGCCCTCGACCACCACCCGCCAGACGGTAACATCGCTCCTGGAGGGATTCTGGGCGATCACCTCAGATCCAACCGCCTCGTCTAAGATCATAATCACATTCTTTCTTCGATTTTAAAGCAGCAGCCGTAAAGGGTGCGAGTGTGAGAGAGCTCACAGGTCATCCCTGGGTAATATGGGGGTGTCTGGAGGTCAATACTCTCGTATAATAGCGAACTTAAGGATAAAAGCAACTGTAGAAGACCTATTGCCCTATACACGCATTATTAGTATACCTAACTGGCTATGGGTCTCCCTACTGTCCACTACACGGGATGGGTATGGGGTCCACTACCCCCCACGGAATGGGTATGGGGGTCCACTACCCCCCACGGGATGGGTATGGGGGTCCACTACCGCCCACGGGATGGGTATGGGGTCCACTACCCCCCACCAGATGGGTATGGGGTCCACTACCTCCCACCAGATGGGTATGGGGTCCACTACCGCCCACGGGATGGGTATGAGGGTCCACTACCGCCCACGGGATGGGTATGGGGTCCACTACCCCCCACCAGATGGGTATGGGGTCCACTACCTCCCACCAGATGGGTATGGGGTCCACTACCGCCCACCAGATGGGTATGGGGTCCACTACCGCCCACGGGATGGGTATGAGGGTCCACTACCGCCCACGGGATGGGTATGTGGTGCCTAATAATTAAAGTAACTAACCAATTCGAGCAAACTGCTAGCTTGATCCACGGCAACATAATCACTGACGTAACAAGACCCGCACAATTGTAAGTGTTATCAGCAAGATATCAACGCGAACAACGTCCTGTATTTAAACATAAAAGTTGCATTAGGATCATATAATTCATGTGAGAACATACGAACAAACAAGAATTAATGAAACTGCACAATGCCTACTGACCCATACGAACCCCCCCCCCCCCCTGGTTATGTTAGTTCACTTCAGCAACAACAGTAGAGTAGTTCGGTGATTAAGCCAGGTTGTTTGTAAGGTATGACCTCACCTCAGGCGATGTTCAGTAGTCTCGTGTTGGTGTTAATATATAATTGTCTTAGCATCCTATCTTGAGGTTATCTTGAGATGATTTCGGGGCTTAGCGTCCCCTAGGCCCGGTCCTCGACCAGGCCTTCTTTTTGTTACCCCCCCCCCCAGGAAGCAGCCGGTAGCAGCTGTCTAACTCCCAGGTACCTATTTACTGCTAGGTAACAGGGGGCATCAGGGTGAAAGAAATATTTTGCCCATTTGTCTCCGCCTCCACCGGGGATCGAACCCGGAACCTCAGGAGTACGATCCGAAGCGCAGTCCACCCAGCTGGAAAAGGTGAAGGCGAGTTCTTGAAAATATTAGATGATTGATAACAGATAAGAATGAACGCTCAAGGGCTCGGGTAAGTGATTTTATTTGATAAGGCTGTTAATTACGTCGGAAGCTTGGCTATAACTAGCAGTTCATTACACTGGAGCCGATTCCAGTGTCTGCTGAATGGTACGTACCTGGTGGCGCTCTAGTTACTGTTCCTAAAACAAAGACCATTCTAAAAGGCATATATTTCGTGATTCACCACAAAATTACCGGAGTATTGTGTGTGGTGAATATGATAAAGGTGTTTCGCCGTATTCTACCTCTAGGGGGTTGGTCTGGACGCTCCCGGTAGAGTAGCCAGGAGGCTACAGGCACCAAAGTAGTCTCCTGTAGCCCCAGTAGAGGCAACAGCAGCACTACAGGTAAATCTCCACCTGTTCCTCAGCCTCCAGCGGCACGAGCGATGCCTCCAAGGTATGTAAATTGTGGCGATTTACATTCCAGTCATGCATCTGATGCGACGCTCGCAGCGCCGTCTTCATCCTTGGCCTGTGCCACACTCACTGCTGTGCCACAGACGCTCACTGCTGTGCCACAGACCTACCTTGAGGTGCTTCCGGGGCTTAGCGTCCCCGCGGCCTGGTCGTCGACCAGGCCTCCTAAACGCTCAGACGCTCATTGCTGTGCCACAGACGCTCATTGTTACGCCACAGACGCTCATTGTTACGCCACAGACGCCCACTGATACACAACAGAAGATCAATACAAATAGTATTAATATTGTTGTGGGGTCTCTGGATGTTAACGTTCTCATAATCCATCCTATCACTGTCCTGGCCGCCGCCGCTATATTTGCTCGGTTATGTTCACTAAATGTCAGGTCGTCAGACATCATAATTCCCAGATCTTTTACATGTTGCTTTCCTTCTATGAGCGTGTCTGTGTCCTGTACCTGTGTTTCGATTAAGTTCCTCGTTTACACCATACTTAAGTACCTGGAACTTGTCACAGTTAAACATAGTGTTATTTTCATATGCCCAATCGAAGACTATTAATATCGGCCATTAGTTTTTCAGGATCTTCAACAAAGGAAATTTTCATGCTGATTTTCTTCGCGTCATCAGCAAAGTTTGACACGAAGTTTTGACTAGTATTTTTGTCTATATCAGAGATAAGAATGAGGAAGAGCAGTGGTGTAAGGACTGTGCCCTGGGGTACAGAGCTTTTCACTGCTCTTGGACTTGATCTCATTTGATTGACTGCTATTCTTTGCCTACTGTGACAGAAAACTGAAAATCCATCGCCCCGCTTTACCCGTTATTCCTATTGATCTCATTTTATGGGCTATCAATCCATGGTCACATTTGTAAAATGCCTTTTCAAAGTCTGTGAATACAATATCTGCATTTTATTTTTCTTCTAGAGCTTCTATGATTTTGTCATAGTGGTTGAGTAATTGGGACAGCTAGTTATTCCCGCTTTAAATCCATGTAGTCCTGGGTTGTGTAGTTCATTATTTTCCATAAAACTTAAAATTTGATTCCTAATCACTCTTTCAAAGACTTATTATGTGTGATGTTAGTGCAACCGATCTACAATTTTTGCCAAAGCTTTACTACCCCCCTTGTGCAGAGGAGCTATATCCGCAGATTTAAGTGCTGCTGGTATCTTCCCTGTATCCAGGCTCTTTCTCCATATTACATTGAGTGCTCGCGCTATTGGCACTTTACATTTCTTTAAGAACATTGAATTCCACGAGTCACACTGTAATTTGGGATCCAGATTTCATTATCCATGTAATCTTTCGTACGAGTTTCCGTGAATGCTCCAAATATTGAATTCGACTACTAGAAAGGCACTTATGAACTTAACTTTATATCTTGATTTTGTCTTTAGGCCTTGGATGTTTGCAAATATGAATGATTTTCTATATTGTGTGTCACTTGTGGAGGGTTTTGGTGGTTCTCGCTGCTCTCCACCCTGACCCAGGGTGTACTGTTCTGGCAAATGTTTGTCCAGTTTTGGAGTTGTTACTGGGGAGTGTGGTAGTTTGTGTGTAGTTGGGGGGTGTAGTATGTGTGTGCTTGATGAATTGAAGTCCAGCCTTAGGCATTTCGCACCTCCCCATCCACATTCTTCCAATGTTTCTGGCTGCCTGTTCCTCTATCTCGTATGTTCTACCTCTGTTTCTGCCTGCCCCTGAAAAACTTCGTTATTATACAGGACCTCTTCTCGTCTATAGCGTCATGTACCTCACGTGGAAATCTGGGTATTGAAGATCATAGCATTTGTTCACATTAACTGAAAATATGCATTGCTCAAGGTGGAAATATCTAGACACTGTTCCAAAACGTCATGCACCCCTCCCCAACATGCTCCACCAGTTTTGGGGATGCATGAATGTGCATTGTGTGCCCTTGGCACATGGGTATGTGGAGTAAAGATTTGACCAAGTCGTTTATTACCTCCACTCCACATGCCCAGGACATTAATTACCTCCACTCCACATGCCCAGGACATTAATTACCTCCACTCCACATGCCCAGGACATTAATTACCTCTACTCCACATGCCCAGGACATTAATTACCTCTACTCCACATGCCCAGGACATTAATTACCTCCACTCCACATGCCCAGGACATTAATTACCTCCACTCCACATGCCCAGGACATTAATTACCTCTACTCCACATGCCCAGGACATTAATTACCTCCACTCCACATGCCCAGGCCATTAATTACCTCTACTCCACATGCCCAGGACATTAATTACCTCCACTCCACATGCCCAGGCCATTAATTACCTCCACTCCACATGCCCAGGACATTAATTACCTCCACTCCACATGCCCAGGCCATTAATTACCTCCACTCCACATGCCCAGGCCATTAATTACCTCCACTCCACATGCCCAGGCCATTAATTACCTCCACTCCACATGCCCAGGCCATTAATTACCTCCACTCCACATGCCCAGGCCATTAATTACCTCCACTCCACCACCACACAAAATGATACAATGAACAAATTAATACCTTGGCGGCTCCTTGAGTCTTGGTATACTGGTAGTCCAGTACACTTGTATAAGCTGGAGAAGAGCAACAAGAAGACACCGTCCCACACGCGGCGTCTGGGTGACCGTGGTGAAGGCTGACCTCGCCCTCGCTGGTGCTGTCATTTACTGCTGAATGGTTAGGCTGACCCCTTCTATGTGCTCACCTAGTTGTATTCACCTACTTGAGCTTGAAGGGGCAAGAATCTACTCCTAAGCCCTGCCTTTCGATCATCATTAGTTCCATGTAAGGGGGGATAGAAATAGCCTAAGCTACTCTATCCCTTTGAGATGTATTTTTTCTTGTCTCAATAAACACACTTGTTCCATGTTGCGGCTGTTTTTCACAACTGCAGCTTGTACAGTTGTGTTTTTTATTGTAAAGTTGTGCTCTTTAAAAGTCAGATCTTCCAACATGATTACTCCCAGATCTTTGTCGTTGTTCCTACGTTTTATAGTGTTATTTGACTCAGTTTTGTAGTGGTTTCCGTTCTTATATTTAGTTTTTTCCATAGCGCAGGAGCTGGAACTTGTCTTCATTAATCATATTATTTTCTGTGGCCCATTAAAAGACCCGATTTATTTAAAAAAAATAATAATGCACTGTGTCGGGGGACAGAAAGCCAGAGTGTATGCATACATGTTAGGCTTATATCGAGGAGAAGGTCGAAGGACCCCGCCCAGGATGCAACCCAGCAACAAGCTGACCAACTCCTCGGTACCTACTGACTGCTTGGTGAACTGGTCATTAGGTGAAAGGAAATGTGCCTAACCATTTCTATCCCGCCCGAGACTCGAACCCGAATTTTCGATTGTGCGTCGAGAAGGCACTTGACTGAACTACCGGGACCCTAAATTTACATCAGTTTGAAGGTTTATCCTCATAAAAATCCTAGTGTCATCTGGAAAGGATGATACAGTGCTATGGATTATGTCCTTGTTTATGTCCGATATGAGGATGAGAAAAAGTACTGGAGCAAGCACAGTACCCATGAGGACTGAGCTTTCCACCGTGGATGATCAGGATTTGACTATTACACTCCGGGTTCTGTTCGTCAGGAAACTAAAGATCCATCTTCCTACTTTGTTCATTTCTTTTGAACGCATTGTGTGTGCAATAACACCATGACCACATTTGTCGAAGGCTTTCGCGAAATCTGAGTATATTACATCAGCTTTTTGTCTTCCATGGCATCTAATGCCATGTCATAGTGGTCCAGCAACTGTGACAGGCAAGAGCGCCCTGTTCTGAACCCGTGTTGTCCAGGGTTATGGAAATGATGTGATTCCATGTTTTGTGATCTTATTTCTTAGCACTCTCTCAAAAATGTTTTTGATGTGTGATGTTAGTGCTATCGGTCTATAGTTTTTTGCCTCTTGTTTTCTATAATTCTTCACGAGTGTGGAATACCACGAGTCAGGGCCTGGTGCAGAGTGCATGTGCATGCTGTCTATGGTTACTTCAAAGTCCAGTGGGGTTAGGGTGACATCTGATATATGGTTCGATGTTGGTATCACACTCATGAACAATTAGTTTGGATGTGCTACGCTCACTAATTAAAGATCCATCGTCCAGTGTCCACTACTGTCAGAGTAGTTAACAAATGGAAAGCATTAGCCAATGATGTGGTGGAGGATGACTCCATACACAGTTTCAAATGTTGGTATAATAGAGCCCAACAGGTTCAGGAATCTGTACACCAGTTGACTGACAGTTGAAAGGTGGAACCAAAGAGCCGAAGCTCAACCCCTACAATCACATCTAGGGGTGAGTACACTCACTACTGTGCCACATTTCAATATACTTAAGAGCTCACCTTTCTTTTAAATGAAATAATTAACTTCGTACTGATAAAGGAGAGTAGCTCTCTTTCCTCTTGCTATCTTGAGGTTATCTGGAGATGATATCGGGGCTTAGCGTCCCCGTGGCCCGGTCCTGGACAACGCCGCCTTTTTGTTACACCCCCCCCCAGGACGCAGCCCGTAGCAGCTGTAACTCCCAGGTACCTATTTACTGCTAGATGAACAGGCACATCAGGGTGTAAGAAACCCTGCCCCATTTGTTTCCGTCTCCACCGGGGATCGAACCCGGTACCTCAAGACTACGAATCCCGAGCGCTCTCCACTCTGCTGTCAGGCCCCACTCAGCTGCTACCGTCCAAATGACTCAACATCAATGGTCAGAAAACTACTTCGAATCATTTTAAATTTAATTCGCGATCCTTTAGAGCAGAAGTACTCAATGGGTCCAACCCGTCCTCTTAAAAATAACGTCACTTTTGGCTCGTATAGACACTGGATGACATTCCCACCACACAGAGCTACTCACACTGTACTCTACTGGAGGCGGGATACACGTGTTTGGCTAGTGTACCTTGAGGTTACCTTGAGATGGTTTCTGGGCTTAGCGTCCCCGCGGCCCAGTCCTCGACCAGGCCTACAAGAATATTAGACCCTGAATATCTCCAAGAATGTAGACGCTGATAATATTGCTCAGCTTAGGTCATGGTATTCTTATCTTCAATGAGAAGCTTAGGTCATGGTATTCTTATCTTCAATGAGAAGCTTCTTTATAATAGTTGATGCACAATATGTTGGAGGAAATACAAGCCTATTGGATTAGCTGATTGTTTAAAATTTAACAAACAGTAAGTTTGGTGTTGTTAATATTTATAAAATAATAAGTTTTGGCAATATTAACAGTTACAAAATATTAACTTGGGAGAAACTGAGGTGACGTTCATGTCTTTTAGTCATAATATACATTAATAATCTGGATATTTGGAGTAAATAACAATACAAATTAATTTACATATACAAAAGCAAGACGCAATATAAACTCATAAAAACATTTTGGATAACAGCAGCCAGACCTCAAAAGCCTCCAAGTCTGAACAGTAAGTGGTAAATGCTGTTCAACAAAAGTATATTTTTATGTTTGAGAAGAAAACGTGACACCATTTTTGTCTTAGTGAATTTAAAAAAAATTATAGAAACATTAGTAAAAATAATTTGGTTTACTTGTAGTTGATATTGTATGTAGGACCGACATTTGGAGCGGCTCCCAGGTGTAGGTGGAGCCACGTGTCATGACCCACAAGGCTTTTGAAGAATTACTTAAGTGTTGTAGAGTTCTTGTTTACGGGTTGACAATGTCAACAATGTGTCTACTCCTCGTAGGGGAGGGGAGGCGGGGCCTCGTAGCCTGGTGGATAGCGCGCAGGACTCGTGATTCTGCGGCGCGGGTTCGATTCCCGCACGAGGCAGAAACAAATGGGCAAAGTTTCTTTCACCCTGAATGCCCCTGTTACCTAGTAGTAAATAGGTACCTGGGAGTTAGTCAGCTGTCACGGGCTGCTTCCTGGGGGTGGAGGCCTGGTCGAGGACCGGGCCGCGGGGACACTAAAGCCCCGAAATCATCTCAAGATAACCTCAAGATAACCTCCTCTACTCCTTCCTGGTGATGGCCTGGTGTCTCCCCGTAGGAAATTTAAAGCACCCAGTTAAATACTCCCGCAACCACTTGGTCTGGATGGTAGAGCGATGGTCATGCAGGTCGGCGTTCAATCCCCGACCGTCCAAGTGGTTGGGCTCCATTCCTTCCCCCCGTCACATCCCAAATCCTTATCCTGATCCCTTCCAAGTGCTATATAGTCGTAATGGCTTGGCGCTTTCCCCTCATATTTCCCTCCTCGTAGCCCCATGGTCATCACAGCCTGGCTGATCCCCCAATCGCTGTGCGTGTTAGTGGCTCTTCAAGAATGTAAATATATCACTATTGTAATCTCAACAACCCAATGCGCCTTCTTGTAAATGAATTATTATTATTATTATTATTATTATTATTATTATTATTATTATTATTATTATTAACCGAGAGAAACATCTCCAGTTGTCTCTTGAATGCCTTCACTCTTATTCTAATGACATGGGGGGGGGGGGGTAGAAATAGCCTAAGCTATTCTATTCAGAGGACTGTCTGCTGGCATGGCTCTCAGCGCTCACAGGTCTGCTGCTGTTGGTTTACTGCAGAATTCAGCCGCAGTGGAAGTTGCTGTACCGGGGCCCTCACCACAACCTGACCTCCAAGGAGCTCCAACAGTAATCCTAACCACAGTTTGCGGGGAAACCTTTGACAAACCGCCGGCTTCCCGTCCTCGTCGAGGCTATTAGAGAGATAATGGCCCTCAGGTAAATTCTGAGTCCATATGGTGTCGGATACCCCCCCCCCCCTCGTGAGCAACCAACCTCCAGCCTGGTAACCCGAGCGGGAACTAGGCTCATCACACCACCGAGTCAATACTGTGAAAATAACTAAAGCGCAAAAACTAAAAAGAATTGATTATCAACAACTTTCAAAACACGAAAAACACAACTCCAATATTTACAACAGTCACCCCGGGCGCGGCCCCGTCCTCTGGCCGGCCGGCCCCGTCAGCTGAGCGCGGCCCTCAAGGGTAAGGTCACCCCAAACACTCCTTATATATTTATATATCTATATTGTTTTGTCCCGCCCGGGAGTGGCATTTACTCACATGGACGAAGGATATATTTACTATAATTTCACCTCACCAATTACCAGCATTAACAGCTGATACAAAGGCAACAACATTGTGTGAATTACCTAAACATACGTCATACGAACGTTGGTCAACATTGACTTCGCATTCAAAAACAAACCTTTTGAATATAATTGTAATAATTTTGTTGTTGGAGACAGACAGCCATTGTATATATACATGATAGGCTTATATCGAGGTCTTCCCCCCCCCAGTCAACCCCCCCCCTCCAAGTTGCCTGACTCCTGAGTACCTACTGACTGCTAGGTGAACAGGTACATTAGGGGATACGAAACGCGCCCAGCCATTTCTGTCTCGCCCGGGACTCTAACCCTCGAATTCTCGATTGTGAATCGAGAACGAAGCCTACTGCACTACCGGGTTCCTTTAATCACAAATGACAGAGCAACCTGTCAGGTAGACTTTAGAGGGGGTAGTATCCCCTCTCATATATGCTGAGAGGGGGTAGTCCCCCTCTCATATTCACTGAGAGGGGGTAGTACCCCTCTCATATACACTTAGAGGTGTAGCACCCTTCTCATACACACTGAGAGGGAAACCTTTGTGTGTATGATACATACACACAAATATGATACATACATACTTTGCATACACTATTTGCCTTTCTGTACTGCACAATCGTACGTAAATTAATTTCCAGTCCAGCTTCACTAGCTGTTCTTCAAATTATTATGTTAACATAGTGCCATGCGAATCTGCATATTCTAGCTTAGCAGCAACATTTCCTTCCAGCCAACTTTAAGAACTAATAATTTATATTGACTCCTTCAATAATGACAACATAAAGGAATCAACATTGCCAGTCCTGCAATGGTATGTGAATTACCACTTAATCCTGGCTTGTGCTTGCAATTATGTAAATTTTATAATTTAGTGACAATTAGGCTCTTTGTTTCGCAATAGTATCAGTATCGCAGATATCATTAGGCTATGGTTTCCTTTCTGGCATTCCAAGGTAGCGGGCCTACAGCAGGCCTACAGCGAGCCTACAGCGAGCCTACAGCGGGCCTACAGCAGGCCTACAGCGAGCCTCCAGCGAGCCTACAGCGGGCCTACAGCAGGCCTACAGCGAGCCTACAGCGGGCCTACAGCGAGCCTACAGCGAGCCTACAGCGGGCCTACAGCGGGCATACAGCGGGCCTACAGCGGGCATACAGCGGGCCTACAGCGAGCCTACAGCGGGCCTACAGCGAGCCTACAGCGAGCCTACAGCGGGCCTACAGCGGGCCTACAGCGAGCCTACAGCGGGCCTACAGCGGGCCTACAGCGAGCCTACAGCTGGCCTACAATATACCAATCTGATTTTGAAGCAAGCAGATGGCGTATGCAGCCTCCCGCAGTGTCAGGCACTACGACTCAGTTCAAATTCAAGTTCTCATAAAGGCATTAGTCAGAGCAAGCAAGTCAAGCCTGGCACCGGGCCGGACTCGGGAGTAGAAGAACTCCCAGAACCCCAACAAGCAGGTATCAAGCAAACTTATTTCTGGGTTTGCAACACAGCTCAGGCCTTAGCCCTGGTGCTGTTTCCAACAATGGATATATAAAGTGGTGATTAGAATAGATTCGGGAAAGACCTGGGTAGAAAACTGGCTTGGAAAAATGGTTGAGGATTTCTGGAATGGTTAGCGGGTAAGATAATAGACGGGAGATCGCTGGATTATTCCCAACGTAGGTTACACACACATATACATGAGAGTATGAGTGGCACTTTGTATGTTGATGACACATTGTGTTAAACACGTACTCGACCATTATTGAAGCAAAGATCAAACTGTCTCAACATCAATGTTCGGGAGATATGTCTCGAGACACATTTGCGACGCTCCTCAGGTGTCTTCATTATGCAAACAATGAAGACCAGACAGAAAATGACAGACCTTGGAAGGTGAGGCACATCCTGAATGAACTTATTGGACACAGCAGCTGCCTCACACGGCTGAACCCGCCAAGCACACACCGAAACTACGACGTTGGTACAACGTTCGAACAAGTTTTAACACCTCCTAACTAGTTATAACAACCAATATAGCAAGTTGTAACAACGTTCTAATACGTCATAAACACGTTAAGCCAAGATGTAACAACTTTATTATAAGCTGTAACAAGCGGAAAATAGAGACAGTTTCAGTTTGTGTTTCCAGCAAAGAGGCTTTCCGCAATTTCAAATATTCTCATAATATTCTATAGCTCACTTTCTGCTCATCACACTCAAGAGCGATTAAGGTATTTCAAGCCACAACAAACAACCAGTTGATATATAGGCCTATGGATGTCAATTTTGAAGACTAAGCAAGGTAACTAAACCCACAAACCCCACCTAGGCTTACCTACCCATATAGGCAACACGTGAATTTTTTCAAGACCACAAACCTGAAATCCAGTAAAATGCCAATCACTGCAGTAATTTTGTAGGCTAGGCCTATGATGGCTTCCCAGAAGTTTACCAAAAATCAGTACCACATTACAAAAATGTGTAATTTCATAAAAACGCAGCTATTCAGATTAATATAATGATATTACAGTTACGTAGTACAAGTTGGGTTCGTTTTCGACTCGCAATCCGGAATCCCGGGTTCGAATCCCGGACGGGATAAAAATGGTTGGGCACATTTCTTTTTCACCTAATGCCTCTGTTCACCTAGCAATAAATAGGTATCAGGGAGTTAGGCAACTGTTGTAGGGGTTGCATCCTGAGGGAGGGTCCGTACTTCCACCTTGTAGGGGAACTCTATATAAACCTAACGTATACATACACACAGGCTACCTGTCCCCGACAAAATTATCGATCAATCTAATGAATATACGGCAAAGACATTATCACACCGTCTGTGATAATAAGTAAGCGATTCTCTTAAACCATTTGTATGATATTTCAAACATTACAAATAATATATTAGCTATGGTGAAAATTTGGCGAGAGTTGTAATATACGTTGATGTTAAAAAACGTCCATCTAACTCAACCACTTGTGGAGGACGGTAGAGCGACGGTCTCACTTCATGCAGGTCGGCGTTCAATCCCCGACCGTCCAAGTGGTTGGGCACCATTCCTTCCCCCCGTCCCATCCCTAATCCTTATCCTGATGCCTTCCCTGTGCTACATAGTCGTAATGGCTTGGCGCTTTCCCCAAATGGGCACCCGGGGACACCACTGTCCTCAGCAAACTATTACAGTCAAGTATAAACCGGGTGGTAAACGCGTTGTGTCAGTTCTGAGACACTTGGAGGCAGCCTGACCAGACACACTTGGAGGCAGCCCGACCAGACACACTTGGAGGCAGCCCGACCAGACACACTTGGAGGCTGCCCGACCAGACACACTTGGAGGCTGCCCGACCAGACACACTTGGAGGCAGCCCGACCAGACACACTTGGAGGCTGCCCGACCAGACACACTTGGAGGCTGCCCGACCAGACACACTTGGAGGCTGCCCGACCAGACACACTTGGAGGCTGCCCGACCAGACACACTTGGAGGCAGCCTGACCAGACACACTTGGAGGCTGCCCGACCAGACACACTTGGAGGCAGCCCGACCAGACACACTTGGAGGCAGCCCGACCACACACACTTGGAGGCAGCCCGACCAGACACACTTGGAGGCAGCCCGACCAGACACACTTGGAGGCAGCCCGACCAGACACACTTGGAGGCAGCCCGACCAGACACACTTGGAGGCTGCCCGACCAGACACACTTGGAGGCTGCCCGACCAGACACACTTGGAGGCTGCCCGACCAGACACACTTGGAGGCTGCCCGACCAGACACACTTGGAGGCTGCCCGACCAGACACACTTGGAGGCTGCCCGACCAGACACACTTGGAGGCTGCCCGACCAGACACACTTGGAGGCTGCCCGACCACACACACTTGGAGGCTGCCCGACCAGACACACTTGGAGGCAGCCCGACCAGACACACTTGGAGGCTGCCCGACCAGACACACTTGGAGGCTGCCCGACCAGACACACTTGGAGGCTGCCCGACCAGACACACTTGGAGGCAGCCTGACCAGACACACTTGGAGGCAGCCTGACCAGACACACTTGGAGGCAGCCTGACCAGACACACTTGGAGGCAGCCTGACCAGACACACTTGGAGGCAGCCTGTCCAGAGACGCTAGGAGGCTGCCTGACCTGAATGGTACAAAACACAATCAAATCTGCCCATAGTAGGAAAACAGCATGTCAAGGATTTGGGAATAATGATGTCTGACGACCTAAAGTTTAGGGAGCATAACCAAGCAAATATTGTGTTAGCCAGAAAAATGATAGGATGGATTACGAGAACTTTCAAATCCTGGGATCCCATCACAATGGTTGTACTCTTCAAGTCACTTGTGTTGTCCCGTCTTGAGTACTGCTCAGTACTCACTTCCCCCTTCAGAGCAGGAGAGATTGTTGAAATAGAGGGAATACAGAGAACATATACGGCACGCATAGACGCGATAAAGCACCTAAATTATTGGGATCGTCTCAAAGCTCTCCAAATGTACTCACTAGAAAGAAGACGAGAGAGATACCAAATAATATTCACATGGAAAATACTGGAGCGCCAAGTACCAAATCTACACAGTAAAATAACAACGTACTGGCGTGAACGATATGGAAGAAAATGCAGAATAGAACCAGTGAAGAGCAGAGGTGCCATAGGCACAATCAGAGAACACTGTATAAACATCAGAGGTCCACGGTTGTTCAACGTCCTCCCAGCGACCATAAAAAATATTGCCCGAACAACCGTGGACATCTTCAAGAGGAAACTAGACTGTTTTCTCCAAGGAGTGCCGGACCAACCGGGCTGTGGTGGGTATGTGGGCCTGCGGGCCGCTACAAGCAACAGCCTGGTGGACCAAACTCTCACAAGTCGAGCCTGGCCTCGGGCCGGGCTTGGCGAGTAGAACTACTTCCAGAACCCCATCAACCTGGTATCAACCAAAGAAAAAGCCTTAACTATCCCCTACCTACTCCACCTGTTGTCTACCCGTGGTTGGTTCCTTGAATCAACGTCCCTGCGGCCCGGTCTCTGACCAGGCCTCTTGGCAGGTGGTCTGGTCAACCAGGCCTCTTGGCAGGTGGTCTGGTCAACCAGGCCTCTTGGCAGGTGGTCTGGTCAACCAGGCTGTTGGACGCGGCTGCTCGCACCCTGACATATAAAACACGTTAAAAAACAAAATAAATATGAATTTGGATCTTGTTATATTCTCTTCGTTAAATTGTTTGATGTTTTATATTTAGGCTTACTTGAGAATGTGAAAAACTAAACAGAAATATTCATTATTCATATATTCATGTCTGTGACAAGTGACGCAAGTTCCTTAAGTACGACATGGCTACCTGGTAGTTTAACTGTTAGCGGCCTCGACCAGCACGCCTCGCTACCGATACTGGCCCGGGTTCGAGTCCTGGAGAAATATGGTAACTTGAGCTGCGAGACATTAAACACTGAAAGGTCAAGGACCTCAACCTCACTGGAGAGATGAAACCCCAGGAGACTTTGTAACGACATACCAGATCCCCAGGGTAACCCAGGAGACTTTGTAACGACATACCAGATCCCCAGGAGACATTGTAACGACATACCAGATCCCCAGGGTAACCCAGGAGACCTTGTAACGACATATCAGATCCCCAGGGTAACCCAGGAGACCTTGTATCGACATATCAGATCCCCAGGGTAACCCAGGAGACCTTGTAACGACATACCAGATCCCCAGGGTAACCCAGGAGACCTTGTAACGACATACCAGATCCCCAGGGTAACCCAGGAGACCTTGTAACGACATACCAGATCCCCAGGGTAACCCAGGAGACCTTGTAACGACATACCAGATCCCCAGGGTAACCCAGGAGACCTTGTAACGACATACCAGATCCCCAGGGTAACCCAGGAGACCTTGTAACGACATACCAGATCCCCAGGGTAAAGTAAACTGTGGATAAAGAGGAAAGTTCAGTTCATTGCGGGAAGAACAACGGTTCTGTTGTGTAACAAGGAATCACTTTAATGAATGAAATAACGTTTTTTCAGTACAAAGATAGGCTAATAAGCAAATTAACTAGAGAAGGGGTATTCATACCCCCTTTAATCCGGGGTATTCATACCCTCCCTTAATCGGGGGTACTCATACTCCTCCTTAATCGGGGGTACTCATACTCCCCCTTAATCGGGGGTACTCATACTCCCCCTTAATCGGGGGTACTCATACCCCCCCTTAATCGGGGTACTCATACTCCCCCTTAATCGGGGGTACTCATACTCCCCCTTAATCGGGGGTACTCATACTCCCCCTTAATCGGGGGTACTCATACTCCCCCTTAATCGGGGGTACTCATACTCCCCCTTAATCGGGGGTACTCATACTCCCCCTTAATCGGGGGTACTCATACCCCCCCTTAATCGGGGGTACTCATACCCCCCCTTAATCGGGGGTACTCATACTCCCCCTTAATCGGGGGTACTCATACCCCCCTTAATCGGGGCTACTCATACTCCCCCTTAATCGGGGGTACTCATACTCCCCCTTAATCGGGGGTACTCATACCCCCCTTAATCGGGGGTACTCATACCCCCCCTTAATCGGGGGTACTCATACTCCCCCTTAATCGGGGGTACTCATACCCCCCCTTAATCGGGGGTACTCATACCCCCCCTTAATCGGGGGTACTCATACTCCCCCTTAATCGGGGGTACTCATACTCCCCCTTAATCGGGGGTACTCATACCCCCCTTAATTGGGGGTACTCATACCCCCCTTAATTGGGGGTACTCATACTCCCCCTTAATCGGGGGTACTCATACCCCTCTTAATCGGGGGTACTCATACCCCCCCTTAATCGGGGGTACTCATACCCCCCCTTAATCGGGGGTACTCATACTCCCCCTTAATCGGGGGTACTCATACTCCCCCTTAATCGGGGGTACTCATACTCCCCCTTAATCGGGGGTACTCATACCCCCTTAATCGGGGGTACTCATAATCCCCCTTAATCGGGGGAACTCATACTCCCCCTTAATCGGGGGTACTCATACCCCCCCTTAATCGGGGGTACTCATACTCCCCCTTAATCGGGGGTACTCATACCCCCCCTTAATCGGGGGTACTCATACTCCCCCTTAATCGGGGGTACTCATACCCCCCCCCCCCTTGCATACCATGCAAAATGATGGAGAAGATAGTGCGAAAAAACTAGTGGAACATTTGGAGCGGAAGAACATTGTATCACAACATCAACATGGGTTCAGGGATGGCAGATCATGCCTCACAGGATTGATTGAATTCTATGACCAGGTAACAAAAATCAGGCAAGAAAGAGAGGGGTGGGGAGACTGCATATTTTTGGACTGCCAGAAAGCCTTTGACACAGTACCACATAAGAGACTGGTGTATAAACTGGAGATGCAGGCAGGAGTGAAAGGGAAGGTACTCCACTGGATAAGTGAGTACCTAAGCAACAGAAGGCAGCGAGTCATTGTGAGAGGTGAGGTCTTTGAGTACCGAGATGTTACCAGTGGAGTCCCTCAGGGATCGGTCCTTGGACCTATACTGTTCCTGACTTATGAAAATGATCTCCCAGAGAGAATAGACTCGTTCCTCATAATGTTTGCGAACGATGCAAAAATTATGAGGAGGATTAAAACGGAGAAGGATAGTATGAGGCTACAAGATGACTAAACAAACTGAATGAATGGTCCAACAAATGGCTATTAAAGTTCAACCCAAGTAAATGTAAGGTAATGAAACTAGGGGAAGGAAATAGGAGACCACACAATGAATACAGAATGGGAGATAAAGTCCTTCACGAGACGAATAGAGAAAAAGACCTTGG
>NC_091174.1:18262064-18282064 GCF_040958095.1 Procambarus clarkii
CCTAAAGGTACTACCAGTGACACTGGTTTATCACTCAAATCATTAGTGTGTATGATTGTATATATATAATGTGTATTAATTTTAAGTGCTAACCTCTAGTAGAGGTAGGATTATTGCCTAGTGAGTGCAGAATTTACCCTAGGCTACCATCAGTGCTTGTTCAGTATTATGAGCAGCCCAAGTACAAGTCCCACAAGGCTTCACCAACTAGCCAGTATGGATAATGCAGGGAGAATGAAAAGAACCCTTGCAGGTCTTAAAGGCCACTTAACAAGACAGATCAAGAAATGTGAAGATTTGTCACAACAATCTCAAGTTGATTATGCTGACCTGGAAAGCTATTATCAAGCAGCTGCAGGTAAATTTGAGCAAATCAAATGTCAAATAGCAACATATGTGGCTGAACTTGCCAACACCAATTTATCAGAAACAGAAATAGACGACATTATGGTTGATCTTGCGAATTATGAAGATCAAACTCAGGCCACGTTACAGAATTATGTCAAATTAATTGCCCAGAACAAGGCAACAGCAACAACAACAACAGTTGCATCTAATACGAGTCAAGCAGAAGCTCGACTCCCTCCAATTAATTTACCCACTTTCTCAGGAAAAGATGAGGAAGATTGGGACGAATTTTGGAACAAATTCGTTGACCTTGTAGACTCAAAACAATCTTTACCAAAGAGTAGTAAATTCTCTTATTTGCAAGGTCAATTATCAGGTGAGGCTAAAACAGTAGTATCCCATCTGAGATTAACTAATGACGGCTATGATCTGGCAGTAAAACTCCTCAAGGATAATTATGCTGATCCAGAAGTAAGAACATCACATTTAGTTCATGAGCTGTTGCATTTACCCCCACCGGAGGCTTCAGCTGATTCACTCCAAGTATTCAAGCTGGAGGTAGAATCACTGATCAATGCCCTCAGCCTGACAGCAGATACAAACGGGGCTGAGTGGGTCTTGAAAATAATTGTCCAGGAGAAAATACCTAGGGACATATTGAGACAAATGAGTGCTCATTACAATAAAAGCATCTTATCCATGAATGAAATATCTGAAGGTTTAAAGTCAGTAGTTCATCAATTACGAACACATGACAAATTAAAACCACCAAGTAAACCCTCAGAAACCAATAATAGTAAACCACAGAGTACCAAAGGTACTCCAAATCAATCTAGACAATATAATTCAACACCAAAGTGGAACAGTGGCAGTGTGGGCGTATATGCAGTTGGACCCTCCAAGCCTATAGTTACTGTGTCACCCAAGAACGTGACACCAAAGGGTACTGGAAGCTATGGAACATGTTTGTTCTGCAATGAGAAACATTCAATGTACCACTGCCCTAATTTTCCTGATAGTGACGCCCGTGTTGAGCGACTCAAAGATTTGCAACATTGCACGAGGTGCCTCAGGAAACATAACATCAAGGATTGTGATACCCAATTACACCCTTGTAATAGGTGTAACAAAGGTCAGCACCATGCAGCATTGTGCAGAGACACCAAAACAACGTCTCCAAACCCCAAGGTGGAAGATAGCATTCCCACCACAGTACAATACTGCAAGGTGCAACCAACAAAGAGTGTCCAATCGGCAAAGTCTAAAGGTAATACGACTTTGCCTACTGCCCAAATTACCATCCTGAATAAGAGGGCCAAGGTCCATACCCGTGGGTTGTTTGACCAAGGATCCCAGAGAACATATATTACTAAAAAGCTGGCAGATGAATTACAATTAAGGCCTGTAGCCCAGATGTCATTCAACATCTCAGGGTTTGTAACAGATGCAGGACCTCAAGTCTACCAGGTGGTACAACCATCAGTACGCTTAGGCAGGTACGTCTGTCGAGTACAAGCCATTGTGGTGGACAAAATACCAGTAGACCTACAAGTTCAAGGTCTGAGAGCAACAGCCAAATTCCTGAGAAATAGAGGAATAAAATTGGCAGATAATATTAAGTCTGATCACCTCACCGACTTCGGTCTCCTTGTAGGGACAGACTATTGTCATCGATTCATCGGTAGCCCTACTAAATATCAGGGTATAACCATGTTAAACTCTGCAGGAGGTAAATTACTCTCAGGCCCAGTATCAAGCCTGAGGAGACCTATGCCTGCAGATAAACAATACCAGTAGAAACCTAAATTTGTCAGCTGATTATATTTCTCCAGTAGCATTATACTAAGGAGATTACAGCTGACTATACCAACAGAGGTTGATGTTAGTATCATCATATAAAGCTGAAGATGAGTTCATGAGGCCTCAGTGGCAAATCAGTGAACAGTAGCCTAAAACAGCTACAAGTCACTGCGACCAATGTCACTGAACCCACTGCAGTCTCAGAACCATACTTTACTTTAATGATGAGCTATTCAATCTTCTGAATCAATTAACTAAATTAAACCCCAATAAATCTGATGACTGATTTGATACATTTATTATTTAATCAAGATGTATTCCATGGGCCTCAGTGTTTATATATCAGTGACCAGTTACCTGAACAAACTTCAAGTTATATCTAATGTCACTGATCTCACTGCAGTCCCTGAATCATACTTGACTGTAGTACTTGATCTCATCCAGTCTTCTGGGTTAAATAATAAGTAATTAGGCTTGAATATTAGCCTTTCAAGAGTTGACAGGGAAATGAAATTGCATTAGACTTCTAACCCCTACAACTCTAGTACGGGACATCCGTCCTGTACGAACAGACACACAAATGTGTGATTACTAACTACTAACATCAAATTAATCTAATAATCCGAAGGAGGAGTATCGGTGTTCGTCTGTTCTAATTAGGACTTCGACCCGTGAGCAGCCCCCTGGGGAATTATGTCGGAAAATCCGACACCATTTAATAATAATATCATACAGACAGATAAGAGCTGTGTTACCAACAAGTTACCCATAGAAAACGTAACTTGTAGTGGAATTACCGTCTAAAGAAAACGGGATATCATCACCACATACCATTATAAATTGACCAGCTATTCTGCTGGGAATTATTCTTAAATACATTAGTCTTTGGACTTTACCATCATAAAAACATCTTATATAAATTAACTTAATTATCAATATTAAAGTAGAGTAAATGTGACCCTTCTATCACTTTCTGAAATGTGGACAATGTAAGCCAGGCGTCAGAGTGAGGAGGAGGGCAGCCATTGTTTATACGAGACCAGAGGCTCACACGGGAGCAAATTCAGCTCCTGTTAAATTTACTTGGACGTAGTGTTATGGAAACCAAAGGTACCATCTCCAACACGATGTCTACAATTCAAGTTAAGTGTCTATCCGAAACCCGTTTATCATTCATTTATGGCCATTAATGTCAGGATATAGGGTGACCCGGTTAGATCGCGAAATCGCCTCAAACTAAAGGTAATTAAGCCAGGTCTCAATGTTCCATGTACTGTATAGTGTTTTCTCTGATATAGCTTGTCATATATAGGATTCTGGCTTCACAGCTAGCGCACTTTTGACAGGTCAAGACGAGGATGCAAGATTATGTGCACCAGTTACTGGGTGATAGAAGCTACCTCAAAGAGGATAATTTGGTGTCTACACCCTAGTTATACCTGGTGGACTAACCTGCTGTACTATAAGATAAGGAACCTTTTCAATGTATGTAGTTACTGTAGTTTGATTGGCTGCATATATATTAATTTAATAACCCCCCCTAATGTGTAGAGGATCGATTTGTGAGATTAAGACATTATTGTAGAAATACAGTCCACTTATCATTATACAAATTGCTATCGAAGTATATAAATTAACGTAAATATAAATTCATATAAATTAAATAAATATAAATCTCACAGGTCGGTTCCCACATTATATATATATATATATTATATATATATATATATATATATATATATATATTATATATATATATTATATATATTATATATATATTTATTATATATATATATATTATATATATATATATATATTATATATATATATATTATATATATATATATATATTATATATATATATATATTATATATATATATATTATATATGTCGTACCTAGTAGCCAAAACGCACTTCTCAGCCTACTATGCAAGGCCCGATTTGCCTAATAAGCCAAGTTTTCCTGAATTAATATATTTTCTCAATTTTTTTTCTTATGAAATGATAAAGCTACCCATTTCATTAGGTATGAGGCCAATTTTTTTTTATTGGAGTTAAAATTAACGTAGATATATGACCGAACCTAACCAACCCTACCTAACCTAACCTAACCTAACCTATCTTTATAGGTTAGGTTGGGTTAGGTAACCGAAAAAGGTAGGTTAGGTTAGGTCGCCGAAAAAACATTAATTCATGAAAACTAGGCTTATTAGGCAAATTGGGCCTTGCATAGTAGGCTGAGAAGTGCGTTTTGGCTACTAAGTACGACATATATATATATATATATATATATATATATATATATATATATATATTAGGGATCATGGCTTTCTGGCTTTCCTGAAAACTGTGAATAGATTATTGACGTACAAGAAACCACACAACTAGCTAATCAAGGCTGAAACTTGCTGAGCTAAACGAACTTTGAGGTTCAGTTCTTGAGCCCATCTTTGAGAGAATGTTTGTGTCTGCTCAAAGCTGGAGGCCAGATGCTGCTTGATACGAGGCTCACCCGACTATCCCACATGACGCATGAGGGGTATAGGAGTGTCATAGGCCAGGTAGAGTAAGCTTCCAGTGCCACACTAAGAAATATTGGCATCTAACCCAATTTCTTCCCCCCCCCCCCCCATTTCCCCCTCCATGTGATTTTCATGAAGTTTGAAATATTTTGGTTGTGTTATCTTGAGGTTATCTTGAGATGATTTCGGGGCTTTAGTGTCCCCGCGGCCCGGTCCTCGACCAGGCCTCCACCCCCAGGAAGCAGCCCGTGACAGCTGACTAACTCGCGGGTACCTATTTACTGCTAGGTAACAGGGGCATTCAGGATGAAGAAACTTTGCCCATTTGTTTCTGCCTCGTGCGGGAATCGAACCCGCGCCACAGAATTACGAGTCCTGCGCGCTATCCACCAGGCTACGAGGCCCCTTACTGCCGTGTTGACCATAGACACGGCAGTGTCAGTGAACTGTTTTATATAATTTTAAGTTTGGTTTTCAGTTTTTTTTGTCGGCCTCTATAAAGCGAACCATTGTGTACATGCGTTTCAACGGGGTTATATTGCACTTGATGCCATGTTTTCTATTCTCAAGTGATGTTATTTCCTTGTCGAAATTTTAAACAAAGTCTCTACTATTTTCAAAGTGTAAATTATTATGTTCCTCTCCCGCCGGCACTCCTAGGGTATACAGATTCAAATATGTTGACCAGACCACACACTAGAAGTTGAAGGGACGTCGTCGTCCCTTCAACTTCTAGTGTGTGGTCTGGTCAACATACTTCAGCCACGTTATTGTGACTCATCGCCTGCAGATTCAAATATTTTAAGCAGCCCCAATAATTTTGTTTTACTGAATAAATTCTAACAACAAAAGACCTTTGCCCCACATGCCAGGTCAGCAACTTCTCCAGCTGTGAATGGAGCAGTTAGTGTGCAAGAGTATTCCACCCTAGAGAGCACTAGCGTCTTACAAAGTATTATTGGTATGGCTTCCCTTGTGTGAAAGGTTCTCGTCATCCAGATGTCAACTTTCGTACAGTGGTGACAGCTATTTTATTGTCTTCTATAAAGTAAGATCTTCCAACATGATTTCTCCCCGATACTTTATATTGATTCCTTTTTCTTTGAATATTGTGGTTTGGCAGCGTTTCATATGTGGTTTGTGTTTGATATGTGGAGAGGTGAGATAAGGGGACATTGTGAGAGAGCATGGAGAGGTGGGGTGTGGAGCAGAAAGGGGAGTAGAGAAGGTATTGAGGAAAGACCCGGTCACGGGTCCCCTCTAGTTATCTACAACAAAATTATGAATGTATGTGTCTGTTCATGGATGAAGGCTAGACGCTTGGAGCTAGTCTCACCAAATTTTGCAGGGTGACTGCTGAGTTTTGGGGGCCGGTCATAGGTAGAACGGAGTAGGGTCCCATGCCCACCCTTTGCATGAAATGGCAAATGATACAAAATTCCATACTAAAATTCTCGCTAAATACCATACTCCATCCCGCATGGGGGTTCCACTACTGCCCACACGATGGGTATGGGGTCCACTACTGCCCAAAGGATGGGTATGGGGTGCACTACTGCCCAAAGGATGAGTATGGGGTCCACTACTGCCCAAAGGATGAGTATGGGGTCCACTACTGCCCAAAGGATGCGTATAGAGTTTACAATTGCCCATCGGATGGGTATGGATTCCACTACTGCCCACAAGATGGGTATGGGGGCCCCACTACCGCCCACAGGATGCGAATGGGGTCCACTACCGCCCACAGGATGCGAATGGGGTCCACTACCGCCCATAGGGTGGGTATGGGGTCCACTACCGCCCAGAGGATAGGTATGGGGTCCACTACCGCCCACAGGATGGGTATGGGGTCCACTACCGCCCACAGGATGGGTATGGGGTCCACTACCGCCCACAGGATGGGTATGGGGTCCACTACCGCCCACAGGATGGGTATGGGGTCCACTACCACCCAGAGGATGGGTATGGGGTCCACTACCACCCAGAGGATGGGTATGGGGTCCACTACCACCCACAGGATGGGTATGGGGCCCACTACCACCCACAGGATGGGTATGGGGTCCACTACCGCCCACAGGATGGGTATGGGGGTCCACTACCGCCCACAGGATGGGTATGGGGGTCCACTACCGCCCACAGGATGGGTATGGGGGTCCACTACCGCCCACAGGAGGGGTATGGGGTCGACTACCGCCCACAGGAGGGGTATGGGGTCCACTACTGCCCCACAGGAGGGGCATGGGATCCCCTACTGCCCACAGGAGGGGTATGGGGTCCACTACTGCCCACAGGAGGGGTATGGGGTCCACTACTGCCCACAGGAGGGGTATGGGGTCCACTACTGCCCACAGGATGGGTATGGGGTCCACTACTGCCCACAGGAGGGGTATGGGGTCCACTACTGCCCACAGGAGGGGTATGGGGTCCACTACTGCCCACAGGAGGGGTATGGGGTCCACTACTGCCCACAGGAGGGGTGTGGGGTCCACTACTGCCCACAGGAGGGGTATGGGGTCCACTACTGCCCACAGGAGGGGTATGGGGTCCACTACAGCCCACAGGAGGGGTATGGGGTCCACTACTGCCCACAGGAGGGGTATGGGGTCCACTACCGCCCACAGGATGCGAATGGGGTCCACTACCGCCCATAGGCTGGGTATGGGGTCCACTACCGCCCAGAGGATAGGTATGGGGTCCACTACCGCCCACAGGATGAGTATGGGGCCCACTACCGCCCACAGGATGGGTATGGGGTCCACTACCGCCCACAGGATGGGTATGGGGTCCACTACCGCCCACAGGATGGGTATGAGGTCCACTACCGCCCACAGGATGGGTATGGGGTCCACTACCACCTAGAGGATGGGTATGGGGTCCACTACCACCCACAGGATGGGTATGGGGTCCACTACCACCCACAGGATGGGTATGGGGCCCACTACCACCCACAGGATGGGTATGGGGTCCACTACCGCCCACAGGATGGGTATGAGGGTCCACTACCGCCCACAGGAAGGGTATGGGGGTCCACTACCGCCCACAGGATGGGTATGGGGGTCCACTACCGCCCACAGGATGGGTATGGGGGTCCACTACCGCCCACAGGATGGGTATGGGGGTCCACTACCGCCCACAGGAGGGGTATGGGGTCGACTACCGCCCACAGGAGGGGTATGGGGTCCACTACTGCCCCACAGGAGGGGTATGGGGTCCACTACTGCCCCACAGGAGGGGTATGGGGTCCACTACTGCCCACAGGAGGGGTATGGGGTCCACTACTGCCCACAGGAGGGGTATGGGGTCCACTACTGCCCACAGGAGGGGTATGGGGTCCACTACTACCCACAGGAGGGGTATGGGGTCCACTACTGCCCCACAGGAGGGGTATGGGGTCCACTACTGCCCACAGGAGGGGTATGGGGTCCACTACTGCCCACAGGAGGGGCATGGGATCCCCTACTGCCCACAGGAGGGGTATGGGGTCCACTACTGCCCACAGGAGGGGTATGGGGTCCACTACTGCCCCACAGGAGGGGCATGGGATCCCCTACTGCCCACAGGAGGGGTATGGGGTCTACTACTGCCCACAGGAGGGGTATGGGGTCCACTACTGCCCCACAGGATGGGTATGGGGTCCACTACTGCCCCACAGGAGGGGCATGGGATCCCCTACTGCCCACAGGAGGGGTATGGGGTCCACTACTGCCCACAGGATGGGTATGGGGTCCACTACTGCCCACAGGAGGGGTATGGGGTCCACTACTGCCCACAGGAGGGGTATGGGGTCCACTACTGCCCACAGGAGGGGTATGGGGTCCACTACTGCCCACAAGAGGGGTATGGGGTCCAATACTGCCCACAGGAGGGGTATGGGGTCCAATACTGCCCACAGGAGGGGTATGGGGTCCAATACTGCCCACAGGAGGGGCATGGGATCCAATACTGCCCACAGGAGGGGCATGGGATCCCCTACTGCCCACAGGAGGGGTATGGGGTCCACTACTGCCCACAGGAGGGGTATGGGGTCCACTACTGCCCACAGGAGGGGTATGGGGTCCACTACTGCCCACAGGAGGGGTATGGGGTCCACTACTGCCCCACAGGATGGGTATGGGGTCCACTACTGCCCCACAGGAGGGGTATGGGATCCCCTACTGCCCACAGGAGGGGCATGGGATCCCCTACTGCCCACAGGAGGGGTATGGGGTCCACTACTGCCCACAGGATGGGTATGGGGTCCACTACTGCCCCACAGGAGGGGCATGGGATCCCCTACTGCCCACAGGAGGGGTATGGGGTCCACTACTGCCCACAGGATGGGTATGGGGTCCACTACTGCCCCACAGGATGGGCATGGGATCCCCTACTGCCCACAGGAGGAGTATGGGGTCCACTACTGCCCACAGGAGGGGTATGGGGTCCACTACTGCCCACAGGAGGGGTATGGGGTCCACTACTGCCCACAGGAGGGGTATGGGGTCCACTACTGCCCACAGGAGGGGTATGGGGTCCACTACTGCCCACAGGAGGGGTATGGGGTCCACTACTGCCCACAGGAGGGGTATGGGGTCCACTACTGCCCACAGGAGGGGTATGGGGTCCACTACTGCCCACAGGAGGGGTATGGGGTCCACTACTGCCCACAGGAGGGGTGTGGGGTCCACTACTGCCCACAGGAGGGGTGTGGGGTCCACTACTGCCCACAGGAGGGGTATGGGGTCCACTACTGCCCACAGGAGGGGTATGGGGTCCACTACTGCCCACAGGAGGGGTATGGGGTCCACTACTGCCCACAGGAGGGGTATGGGGTCCACTACTGCCCACAGGAGGGGTATGGGGTCCACTACTGCCCACAGGAGGGGTATGGGGTCCACTACTGCCCACAGGAGGGGTATGGGGTCCACTACTGCCCACAGGAGGGGCATGGGATCCCCTACTGCCCACAGGAGGGGTATGGGGTCCACTACTGCCCACAGGAGGGGTATGGGGTCCACTACTGCCCACAGGAGGGGTATGGGGTCCACTACTGCCCACAGGAGGGGTATGGGGTCCACTACTGCCCACAGGATGGGTATGGGGTCCACTACTGCCCACAGGAGGGGTATGGGGTCCACTACTGCCCACAGGAGGGGCATGGGATCCCCTACTGCCCATAGGAGGGGCATGGGATCCCCTACTGCCCACAGGAGGGGCATGGGATCCCCTACTGCCCACAGGAGGGGCATGGGATCCCCTACTGCCCACAGGAGGGGTATGGGATGCATAATACATAAACAAAATTTTACGAAAAAGGAAACAAACGTCAGTACTTAACAAAAATAAAACTCGGTACGACAAGGCCAGCAGGCGGGGCTGAGGAGCTAGACCTGCCCCAGCCGTCGCCACAGTTAGGTAAGTACCACACCACTTGGACAGGTGACCCGATATCACAGATTAAATTAAATTAAATTTGCTTGTGTCCTACACCATCCATCAGACGCTGGGGAGATTTGATGTGACCCAAGACGCGCAGTTTCCCAGACTGAAGGCTTAAAATTTTCCCATATGAAGTTATATCTAAATAGGAAATTCATTTATAACATAAGGCCAGGATTCAGTAGTTTAGAAACCTGTACATCTTTCAACAATCATTGCGGTTTTGTTTAATTTATTTAAAAGTTTAAAAGTTAAAAAGTTTACAGTTTACAAGTTTACAAGCTTGAGATTTTCCCATATGAAGTTATATCTAAATAGGAAATTCATTTATGACATACGGCGAGGATTCAGTAGTTAAGAAACCTGTACATCTTTCAACAATCATTACGGTTTTATTTTAATTTATTTGAAAGTTTACAAGTTTCGAAACGTTGTAACCCATCTTCTTCTTGAGGTTATCTTGAGATGATTTCGGGGCTTTAGTGTCCCCGCGGCCCGGTCCTCGACCAGGCCTCCACCCCCAGGAAGCAGCCCGCGACAGCTGACTAACTCCCAGGTACCTATTTATTGCTAGGTAACAGGGGCATTCAGGGTGAAAGAAACTTTGCCCATTTGTTTCTGCCTCGTGCGGGAATCGAACCCGCGCCACAGAATTACGAGTCCTGCGCGCTATCCACCAGGCAACGAGGCCCCATGGCAATACTTTTTATACACAAGCCTCAAGTGCTTCGCGGCCCAAACTAGTTAATACACGTAAACAAAGCCTCCAAGACTGAGGAAAGATCGTCATTTTCCTTCATTTCGAGTCAGGAACAAAAGTGCAGATAATTCACCACAAACATTTTTGTCAACTTGAATAAATAATTAATCACTTAACTACGTCATTTTTCCCACCTCAGTCTCCCTCTACTATGTCAAGTATTGTTTATGATTATTTACCAAATATGTTTACAATTTAATGCAAGGATTAGCGCCCAGAGGTACAAGTGAACACTGAGACATTACTGGTGACAAGAGAAGCCAGGTGTCTGGGGGAGACACTACTGGTGACAAGAGAAGCCAGGTGTCTGGGGGAGACACTACTGGGTAACAAGAGAAGCCAGGTGTCTGGGGGAGACACTACTGGGTAACAAGAGAAGCCAGGTGTCTGGGGGAGACACTACTGGGTAACAAGAGAAGCCAGGTGTCTGGGGGAGACACTACTGGGTAACAAGAGAAGCCAGGTGTCTGGGGGAGACACTACTGGGTAACAAGAGAAGCCAGGTGTCTGGGGGAGACACTACTGGGTAACAAGAGAAGCCAGGTGTCTGGGGGAGACACTACTGGTAACAAGAGAAGCCAGGTGTCTGGGGGAGACACTACTGGGTAACAAGAGAAGCCAGGTGTCTGGGGGAGACACTACTGGGTAACAAGAGAAGCCAGGTGTCTGGGGGAGACACTACTGGGTAACAAGAGAAGCCAGGTGTCTGGGGAGACACAACTGGGTAACAAGAGAAGCCAGGTGTCTGGGGAGACACTACTGGGTAACAAGAGAAGCCAGGTGTCTGGGGGAGACACTACTGGGTAACAAGAGAAGCCAGGTGTCTGGGGAGACACTACTGGTAACAAGAGAAGCCAGGTGTCTGGGGGAGACACTACTGGTAACAAGAGAAGCCAGGTGTCTGGTGGAGACACTACTGGTGACAAGAGAAGCCAGGTGTCTGGTGGAGACACTACTGGTGACAAGAGAAGCCAGGTGTCTGGGGAGACACTACTGGGTAACAAGAGAAGCCAGGTGTCTGGGGGAGACACTACTGGGTAACAAGAGAAGCCAGGTGTCTGGGGGAGACACTACTGGGTAACAAGAGAAGCCAGGTGTCTGGGGGAGACACTACTGGGTAACAAGAGAAGCCAGGTGTCTGGGGGAGACACTACTGGGTAACAAGAGAAGCCAGGTGTCTGGGGGAGACACTACTGGGTAACAAGAGAAGCCAGGTGTCTGGGGGAGACACTACTGGGTAACAAGAGAAGCCAGGTGTCTGGGGGAGACACTACTGGGTAACAAGAGAAGCCAGGTGTCTGGGGGAGACACTACTGGGTAACAAGAGAAGCCAGGTGTCTGGGGGAGACACTACTGGGTAACAAGAGAAGCCAGGTGTCTGGGGGAGACACTACTGGGTAACAAGAGAAGCCAGGTGTCTGGGGGAGACACTACTGGGTAACAAGAGAAGCCAGGTGTCTGGGGGAGACACTACTGGGTAACAAGAGAAGTCAGGTGTCTGGGGGAGATACTACTGGGTAACAAGAGAAGCCAGGTGTCTGGGGAGACACTACTGGGTAACAAGAGAAGCCAGGTGTCTGGGGGAGACACTACTGGGTAACAAGAGAAGCCAGGTGTCTGGGGAGACACTACTGGGTAACAAGAGAAGCCAGGTGTCTGGGGAGTCACTACTGGTAACAAGAGAAGCCAGGTGTCTGGGGAGACACTACAGGGTAACAAGAGAAGCCAGGTGTCTGGGGGAGACACTACTGGGTAACAAGAGAAGCCAGGTGTCTGGGGGAGATACTACTGGGTAACAAGAGAAGCCAGGTGTCTGGGAGACACTACTGGGTAACAAGAGAAGCCAGGTGTCTGGGGAGTCACTACTGGTAACAAGAGAAGCCATGTGTCTGGGGGAGACACTACTGGGTAACAAGAGAAGCCAGGTGTCTGGGGGAGGCACTACTGGGTAACAAGAGAAGCCAGGTGTCTGGGGGAGACACTACTGGGTAACAAGAGAAGCCAGGTGTCTGGGGGAGGCACTACTGGGTAATGTTATTACCCCAGATAGCCTGAAGAACGAGTCTACCTGTCTGAGAGTTATTCTGCCTACTGGACCTAATTGAGACGTCAGAGGAAAGAGATATTATATAATATTATATATATATATATATATATATATATATATATATATATATATATATATATATATATTGTGACGATAATCTCTTTCAAGAGAGATTGAGCCTGCTCTTCCCTACATCATTACGTCGTTAAAGTACAAGATACTATATAGAAGATACGTCCACCAGTATCGCCAAACGTTTTGCCCAGGAAGCAAATCGTACCATGCGCACCCCGACACCAGCCACAGCCGCCGTAACCAGCAAACTGCTCATCCTCCGCCTGCCTGTTGCTGATTGGCTGATGTCTCGCTGCACCTGCACTCACGCCACCACCAGAGTCGTTGTCTGGGCAGCAGTACGCCGTACTCGTCAGAATATCTCTGTGCTCCTTGGAGTTGACATCTCTCGCTAGTAGACTAAGCCTTGGCTTTCGTGTACTAAGGGAGGTGGCAGCTTGAAGCCAGTATTCCAGCACCCATTATTTAATTTATATTGCTATCAATATTTTTGCATTCTGGTCTTAGAGTAACTTTTCATTGCCAGTTATTATTCATGTTATTTTGTTTGTTGACTTGTCCTGCATTTTATGAGATTGCCTTTATTCATGTCTTGTTTTCTAGAGTAATTAAAATTTCATTGTTTATATACTTGTGTTTTGTGTGTCTTCCCATTACCTTACCACAGACGAAAGGACAAACTTTTCTCTTTTTTTTTGTGATGTGACGAGGCCCTGCCCCCAGCTTTTGAAACAGCCGAACACCAACGCTTTATCGTCACATATTATATATATATATATAATATGTGTATATATTATATATATATATAATATTATATATAATTATTAAATATGACCGAAAAAGTAAGATTAATAATTCTAACACGAATTTTCTCAATATATCTTATGTTTCTTTTCACTGTCGAAAGTAATTGAAAAATCAATTCTCCAAAATTCATTTTTATTTCTAGTCTGACCCGACACTTGAACGCGTTTCGTAATAACTTATTACATTTTCAAAGATTTTAGTTTACACACACACAACTGTAACCAGAAAACAGAGTTTTACTTATGCTAACACTTAAAACAGTTTGTCTTATATACTCGCATTTGGGTGAGGTGATATGTTGCAACAGTTTTGGATGAGGTGAACAAACTTTTGACCAACACAAGACAGAACACAGAACATTGGGTATTACTTGGATAAATGAGAGGCAAGAGTGGAAGTAACTGCAAATGGCCTATTGGCCCATACTTCCTCTTGATGCTTTTATATTGGTACGGAGTCTTGAAGTGGGTAGAATATAGTTGTGCATTAATTGGCTGTTGATTGCTGGTGTTGACTTCTTAATGTGTAGTGCCTCGCAGATGTCAAGCCGCCTGCTATCGCTGTATCTATCGATGATTTCTGTGTTTGTTAAGATTTCTCTGGTGATGGTTTGGTTGTGGGAAGAGATTATATGTTCCTTAATGGAGCCCTGTTGCTTATGCATCGTTAATCGCCTGGAAAGAGATGTTGTTGTCTTGCCTATATACTGAGTTCTTTGAGGCTTACAGTCCCCAAGTGGGCATTTGAAGGCATAGACGACGTTGGTCTCTCTTAAAGCGTTCTGCTTTGTGTCTGGAGAGTTTCTCATGAGTAGGTTGGCCGTTTTTTTGGTTTTATAGTAAATCGTCAATTGTATCTTCTGATTTTTGTCTGTAGGGATAACGTTTCTATTAACAATATCTTTCAGGACCCTTTCCTCCGTTTTATGAGCTGTGGAAAAGAAGCTCCTGTAAAATAGTCTAATAGGGGGTATAGGTGTTGTGTTAGTTGTCTCTTCAGAGGTTGCATGGCGTTTCACTTTCCTTATGATGTCTTCAACGAAACCAAATTTTATCAAATCACCTCATTACCAGTGTGCTCATTACTCATCAGTGTGCCCCAAAGAATGAGGTGATTTGATAAAATGCTATGCCCAAGATTACCATCCGAGTGCCGGCGGGGAAGTGTTCAAATAGCTTCGGCTATCACTTCCTTATGTCCGGTCGTGATGGTCAAGCGGATTAAGGCGTCCTGTAGATACGAGTTGCGTTGCTCCTGGCAGTATGGGTTCGAGTCACTTTTGGGGTGTGAGTTTTCAGTCGCATATAGTCCTGGGGACCATTTAGGCTTGTTCGCATATTATAAGAACAAAGGTAACTGCAGAAGGCCTATTTGCCCATATGAGGCAGCTCCTATCAATAACCATCCAATCCCACTCATATACTTGTCCAACCCGCGCTTGAAACAATCGAGGGACCCCACCTCCACCACGTTACGCGGCAATTGATTCCACAAATCAACAACCCTGTTACTGAACCAGTATTTACCCAAGTCTTTCCTAAATCTAAACTTATCCAATTTATACCCATTGTTTCGTGTTCTGTCTTGTGTTGATATTTTTAATACCCTATTAATATCCCCCTTGTTATGTCCTGTGGGGAAACTCCAGGCAGCTAATCTCTCTTTTTTTAAATTGACTTTAATAAAATAAAGTTGTCTTATTTATTTTTCTTAGTAAGTAAGAATTGTGTGGACTGTATATACTTGTCAACTGCCTGAAATCTTCTTACACACTATTGGGAGGGACAATTGGTAGCCTAAACCACTTTGTTATGGCTCCTTCTTAAACTACCAATTGTTTACCTTTTATAATTATAATATACCACATGTGGTGGTCTACTTATTAATATCATACCACATATGGTGGTCTAATCTACTAGTAATAATTACTAATTATGACTACTAATACTATTAAAATTGGCTTAGCTGTGCCAGTAGTGTGGGCCTGGTAAGGCGTGTAGGTGTAGCCTCAGATTGGGTGTGGCTCTGTGCCTCCTTGTGCCACGTAATGGCGACTGGTGGGAAGGACAAAGCTTGGCAAACAATAGTAATGTGTATGAACCAACAGTCTGCATAAATTCTTGCTGCTCCTCTCACAATTTACCTGTATGGGATGCAAGGAATTAATCAAAGTTCCCTAAACATATCAATTACAGGTATGACATGAAATGTGAATGTAATCTGGGGTACACGTACATTGTGTTTTGTTTTATCCCTACATTGTGACCGCCTTTACCCATTGAATCAAAATGTGCACATAATTGATATACAATACTTGGTCAGACGGATACAGTCGTTGTTGTGATGTTGATAGGCTGTGTTGCTGGTGTTGACCCGTAAATGGGGTGTCTAGTTGTTTCATCAGTCCTAGAGCCAAAATACAGCGTGGTGGCTGCTCTGTTATGATGCGGGAGCCTTCCTCCCAGAGGAGCCAACGCCCTCAACGCTGGTTCCTCACTCAAAGTAATTTTACATTAACAAGGAAACCTAGCTACAATACGGTGTTAATAATTATATTCAGTCTTATTGATTACTTTTTTGTTACTTCTAGATACTAAACTAGTCTATTAATTAACAATGTTTCATAATGTAAATATCGATGACATCCATGACGTCACGGAGTCGATGACATCCATGACGTCACGGAGTCGATGACATCACGGAGTCTCCCATTTTCCATCCTGAAAGGAATACAGACTAAGGGAGACTGTGTTATATGTGTGTGCGTGTTTGTGTGTGTCGGTTTCCCGACATGTCCATTCATCCACTTGTAAACCTCTATCATGTCACCCCTAACTCTTCGCCTTTCCAGTGAATGCAACTTAAGCTTGTTAATCTTTCTTCATATGAAAGATTTCTAATTTGGGGAATTAACTTAGTCATCCTACGTTGGACACGTTCGAGTGAATTTATATTCATTCTATAATACGGCGACCAAAACTGAACTGCATAATCTAAATGGGGCCAGAGCAAGATATAGCTTAAGAACCACACTTGTTACTAACGCTTCGATTAATAAATCCCAGTGTCCTATTCGCCTTATTACGAACATTCATGCATTGATCCTTTTGTTTTAAATTCTTACTAATCATAACTCCCAGATCCCTTTCGCAATCTAAGTCGGATTGTCACTATATACAAGTCAATATATATATATATATATATATATATATATATATATATATATATATATATATATATATATATATATATATATATATATATAAATGTCGTACCTAGTAGCCAGAACGCACTTCTCAGCCTACTATGCAGGGCCCGATTTGCCTAATAAGCCAACTTTTCATGAATTGTTTTTCGACGACCTAACCTACCTAACCTAACTTTTTCGGCTACCTAACCTATAAAGATAGGTTAGGTAGGGTTGATTAGGTTCGGTCATATATCTACGTTAATTTTAACTCCAATAAAAAAAAATTGACCTCATACATAATGAAATGGGTAGCTTTATCATTTTATAAGAAAAAAATTAGAGAAAACATTAATTCAGGAAAACTTGGCTTATTAGGCAAATCGGGCCTTGCATAGTAGTCCAAAAAGTGCGTTCTGGCTACTAGGTACGACATAAATATATATATATATGTCGTATCTAGTAGCCAGAACGCACTTCTCAGCCTACTATGCAAGGCCCGATTTGCCTAATAAGCCAAGTTTTCATGAATTAATTGTTTTTCGACTACCTAACCTACCTAACCTAACCTAAACTAACTTTTTCGGCTACCTAACCTAACCTATAAAGATAGGTTAGGTAGGGTTGGTTAGGTTCGGTCATATATCTACGTTAATTTTAACTCCAATAAAAAAAAATTGACCTCATACATAATGAAATGGGCAGCTTTATCATTTCAAAAGAAAAAAAAATTGAGAAAATATATTAATTCATGAAAACTTGGCTTATTAGGCAAATTGGGCCTTGCATAGTAGGCTGAGAAGTGCATTCTGGCTACTAGGTACGACATATATATATATATTTATGTCGTACCTAGTAGCCAGAACGCACTTTTTGGACTACTATGCAAGGCCCGATTTGCCTAATAAGCCAAGTTTTCCTGAATTAATGTTTTCTCTAATTTTTTTCTTATAAAATGATAAAGCTACCCATTTCATTATGTATGAGGTCAATTTTGTTATATTGGAGTTAAAATTAATGTAGATATATGACCGAACCTAACCAACCCTACCTAACCTAACCTAACCTATCTTTATAGGTTAGGTTGGGTTTGGTAGCCGAAAAAGTTAGGTTAGGTTAGGTAGGTTAGGTAGTCAAAAAAACATTAATTCATGAAAACTTGGCTTATTAGGCAAATCGGGCCTTGCATAATAGGCTGAGAAGTGCGTTCTGGCTACTAGGTACGACATATATATATATATATATATTATATATAGATATATATATATATATATATATATATATATGTCGTACCTAGTAGCCAGAACTCACTTCTCAGCCTACTATGCAAGGCCCGATTTGCCTAATAAGCCAAGTTTTCATGAATTAATGTTTTTTCGTCTACCTAACCTACCTAACCTAACCTAACCTAGCTTTTTTTGGCTACCTAACCTAACCTTACCTATATATATAGGTTAGGTTAGGTAGGGTTGGTTAGGTTCGGTCATATATTTACGTTAATTTTAACTCCAATAAAAAAAATTGACCTCATACATAGTGAAAAGGGTAGCTTTATCATTTCATAAGAAAAAAATTATAGTAAATATATTAATTCAGGAAAATTTGGCTTATTAGGCAAATCTGGCCTTGAATGAATCTGGCAAATCTAGCCAGAAGTGAGTTCTGGCTACTAGGTACGACATTATATATATATATATATATATATATATATATATATATATATATATATATATATATATATATATATATATATATATATATACATATATATAAACAAATGTCAGCGGATAATTTAAAAATATGAGCAGAAGATGAACATGTAAATAAGTATCATGAAATGAGATGTCGATACTTTGCTGACATGATGTGAGGCTCGCGGGACGGCATGACCTTACTTGAGTCACAGAGGTCGTGGGAGAAGGTTGCACTTTTGCTGAGCTCCTGGCAAAAGAGGACCCCTAGTTGTGTGCTTCTTCAAGAGGAGGGAACCAGACAGGCATTTGTGTGTGAAGCCTGTTGGAAGACTTTATGTACTTAAGTCAGGAGCAGAAGAGCTGTGAGGCAGTCTTAAAGAGACCTTGTTGGATGTCTTATAGGACGACATCTGGGAGCCACATCTGATCGAGCGCCCTCCAGATACAAATTCTGCAGTTTGTGTGGAATAACTGAAACGTTTGTGTGGGAGAACTACCACGTTTGTGTGGGAGAACTACCATGTATGTGTGGTGGAAGTTAGTGAGAGAACTTCGTGCCAGAGACGTACAAGCTATACTGTAAGGTGAAGAAGGACTTCCAGTGAGAAGTGGAACATCGTGGACCTCGTGAGTCTTCGAGCTGTGTAGGGAGCTTCACATCATTTGTGTGAAGCGTTGGAGAGAGCTTCACTGACCTTAAAGGAGGACTTCATTGCAGCTGATTGAAGGAACAGCAGGAGTACCTTACAGAATATTTTGAGGACCCGGATGATGATTGTAGGAGGGAACCTCGAGTAATGGAATAGAGGATCATAAGGACCTCGATATCTAAGGGAGAGCTTGATTGTGTTTTTGGCGTCAAAGGTGCAGTGCAAGTGAGAGATTGATTCTTTTTGTAGAGTAGGAAATGTATAAATATTAAGTGTGTCATGTATTGCAGCCTAAGGCAGTGAAGGAAGCAGAAGGCTGTGGACTGAGGTTCAAGCAGCAGCCTGGTGCGGATATAGGTTGGAAACATAAGGTGACATCAGAGAGTTGTCAGTTGGTAGTAGCCTGAGAGGTGATTGTATTGTTTGTAACCATTTGCTTTACGTATATTGTGTATGTTTCAATTTATTAAATGTCAAATTTGTTAGCCGACTTTTGCTCTTGTACTGGTGAGGCTTCTTGGCCACACACACACACGAGACAGACACACACTGAGGGGGGGGGGTAAAGACATGGCTATAAATTGGGTAATAGTGGAATATAACTAAGGGAGATTGAGAGATCATCCCACAGTAAGGAGAGCGCGGGGAGTCACGGCGGCTCAAGTGCGGGTGTGTACTCATGACAACTAGGTAG
>NC_091174.1:18294564-18337064 GCF_040958095.1 Procambarus clarkii
AATGGATCTGGGGAAGAGAGGCAACAAACAGCATGTGTTCTCAGGGGAAACAATATCTTCTTGAGATGATTTCGGGGCTTAGCTTCCCCGCGGCCCGGTCCTTGACCATTCCTCCTCTTTGTTACACATCCCCATGAAGCAGCCCGTAGCAGCTGTCTAACTCCCAAGTACCTACTTACTGCTAACAGGGGCATCAAGGTGAAAGAAACTCTGCCTATTTGTTTCCGCCTACGCCGGGGATCAAACCCGGAAACTTAGGACTACGAATCCCGAGCACTGTCCACTCAGCCGGCATATGGGTAGAAGGAACAGGGGCCTCAACGTAACACCCTCAAGATGTATCACACAAACACTAGGAGTCTTAGAAACAAAATAACAGATTTAAATGCTGTTGTTTGCACAGCAATGTCAGATATTATTGCAGTAGCCGCAACGTGGATCAATGTAGGAAACGCAACTATTAGATCAATATCAAATAAACGGATTCAACATTGTTCACAGTGCCAGACAGACGAGGAGGAGCCATATATATCAGGCACTATGTAATATGTTGTGTCAAAAAGGCGATCAAAACTGATGGGAACTATCAGGGGAAAACGCCAAGCCATTACGACTATATAGCACTGGGAAGCAATCAGGATAAGGATGTGGGATGGGACGGGGGAAAGGAATGGTGCCCAAAACTGAGCCACGCACAGAAAATATTTTATTATAATTAAATTAAAAAGTAATAATATAATACAGGAGTTATATACAGGTCACCAAACTCGCACAGATTTTGTTTTATTATTATTATTATTTTCTACCACAGACGTGGCCACACATTTATAATGCTAACCAGCATATATACATTTTCTTCTGTCCTCCATGGACAGGATTAGAATGGAAGCCGAACACGTCCAGCATGACGTATCTAGAGCATCTTGGGCAGTGTTTGTCTTATGGGCGACTTCAATTTTAGTGGAGTAGACTGGTTTAACACAACATGGAATACCGACGCAGAATTTTTTTTAGCGTTAGTTGAGGATTGCTTCCTTAAGCAACACATTAAGAAACTAATGCAGGAAATTAATATTTTAAGACTGGGTGTTAGCTCAGGGAGAGAGAAATAATGCCATTGAAACAGGGAGTGAGCTAGGGAACAGTGATCACGTGGATATTAGATTTACCTTAGTTTAGAATAGATGTGCAAGACAATTCTGTTAAGGTGCCAGATTTATATATAACCGATTATAATGTACTAAGAAATATCTTGAGAAGAACAGACTGGACAGACCTGGCCTGAACTTCCACTTCCTGAGTACCAGTACCACCACCACAGTACCAGTACCACCACCACCACAGTACCAGTACCACCACCACCACAGTACCAGTACCACCACCACCACAGTACCAGTACCACCACCACCACAGTACCAGTACCACCACCACCACCACAGTACCACCACTATCACCACAGTATCACCACCACCACAGTACCACCACCACCACAGTACCACCACCACCACAGTACCACCACCACCACAGTACCACCACCACAGTACCACCACCACCAAAGTACCACCACCACAGTACCAGTACCATCACCACAGTACCAGTACCACCACCACAGTACCAGTACCACCACTACCACAGTACCAGTACCACCACCACCACAGTACCAGTACCACCACCACCACAGTACCAGTACCACCACCACCACAGTACCAGTACCACTACCACCACCACAGTACCACCTCATTACCACCACCACCACAGTACCACCACCACCACCACAGTACCAGTACCACCACCACCACCACAGTACCACCACTACCACCTCATTACCACCACCACCACAGTACCACCACCACCACCACCACACTACCACCACCTCCACAGTACCACCACCACCACCACCACCACAGTACCACCACCACCATAGTACCACCACCACCACCACACTACCACCACCACCACAGTACCACCACCACCACAGTACCACCACCACAGTACCACCACCACCACAGTACCACCACCACCACAGTATCACCACCACCACCACCACCACCACAGTACCACCACCACAGTACCACCACCACCACAGTACCACCACAGTACCACCACCACCACCACAGTACCACCACCACCACCACAGTACCACCACCACCACCACAGTACCACCACCACCACAGTACCAGTACCACCACCACCACAGTACCAGTACCACCACCACCACAGTACCAGTACCACCACCACCACAGTACCACCACTACCACCACCACAGTACCACCACCACCACCACCACCACAGTACCACCACCACCACCACAATACCACCACTACCACCACCACAGTACCACCACCACCACAGTACCACCACAGTACCACCACCACCACCACCACCACAGTACCACCACCACCACAGTACCACCACAGTACCACCACCACCACAGTACCACCACCACCACAGTACCACCACAGTACCACCACCACCACCACAGTACCACCACAGTACCACCACCACAGTACCACCACAGTACCACCACCACCACCACCACCACAGTACCACCACAGTACCACCACAGTACCACCACCACCACAGTACCACCACAGTACCACCACCACCACAGTACCACCACCACCACAGTACCACCACAGTACCACCACAGTACCACCACCACCACAGTACCACCACAGTACCACCACCACCACCACCACAGTACCACCACAGTACCACCACCACCACAGTACCACCACAGTACCACTACCACCACAGTACCACCACCACCACCACAGTACCACCACAGTACCACCACAGTACCACCACAGTACCACCACCACCACCACCACAGTACCACCACAGTACCACCACCACCACAGTACCACCACCACCACCACAGTACCAGTACCACCACCACCACCACCATAGTACTACCACCACAGTACCACCACCACAGTACCACCACCACAGTACCACCACAACCACAGTACCACCACCACCACAGTACCACCACCACCACAGTACCAGTACCACCACCACCACCACCATAGTACTACCACCACAGTACCACCACCACAGTACCACCACAGTACCACCACCACCACAGTACCACCACAGTACCACCACCACCACCACAGTACCACCACAGTACCACCACAGTACCACCACCACCACAGTACCACCACCACCACCACCACAGTACCACCACAGTACCACCACCACCACAGTACCACCACCACCACCACCACAGTACCACCACAGTACCACCACCACCACAGTACCACCACCACAGTACCACCACCACCACCACAGTACCAGTACCACCACCACCACCACCATAGTACTACCACCACAGTACCACCACCACAGTACCACCACCACCACTACCACCACAGTACTACCACCACAGTACCACCACCACAGTACCACCACCACCACAGTACCACCACCACCACTACCACCACAGTACCAGTACCACCACCACAGTACCACCACCACAGTACCACCACCACAGTACCACCACCACTACCACCACAGTACCACCACCACTACCACCACCACAGTACCACCACTACCACCACCACAGTACCACCACCACTACCACCACAGTACCACCACCACTACCACCACCACAGTACCACCACCACTACCACCACCACCACTACCACCACAGTACCACCACAGTACCACCACCACCACTACCACCACCACAGTACCACCACTACCACCACCACAGTACCACCACTACCACCACCACTACCACCACAGTACCACCACCACCACCACCACCACAGTACCACCACTACCACCACCACAGTACCACCACTACCACCACCACAGTACCACCACTACCACCACAGTACCACCACCACCACCACAGTACCACCACTACCACCACCACAGTACCACCACAGTACCACCACTACCACCACAGTACCACCACTACCACCACCACCACCACTACCACCACCACTACCACCACAGTACCACCACCACTACCACCACCACAGTACCACCACTACCACCACCACAGTACCACCACAGTACCACCACTACCACCACCACTACCATTAACAACCACAACCTGTAATAGAGAACAGAAGTAGCCGTGTTCATCATTACGGTTGAAGATAATATTCATTACGTGCACGTCAGTGTCGGGAGATGCAGTAGGGGGAGCACCGCTCATCACGGCTAACTAATCTGCCCAACCCTCCTGGGTATCGATCCCTGCCGCACCATGCAACCACACACCCCACCAAGCACACACACACCACCAAGCAAGCACACACACCACCAAGCAAGCACACACACCCTACCAAGCAACCACACACCCCACCAAGCGCACACACACCACCAAGCAAGCACACACACACCACCAAGCAAGCACACACACCCCACCAAGTAACCACACACCCCACCAAGCAACCACACACCCCACCAAGCACACACACACCACCAAGCACACCCCCCCCACCAAGCAAGCACGCACACACCCCACCAAGCAAGCACACACACCCCCACCAAGCAAGCACACACACCCCACCAAGCAAGCACACACACCCCACCAAGCAAGCACATACACCCCACCAAGCAAGCACACACACCCCACCAAGCAAGCGCACACACCCCACCAAGCAAGCACACACACCCCACCAAGCAAGCACACACACCCCACCAAGCAAGCACACACACCCCACCAAGCAAGCACACACCTCACACCAAGCACGCGCACACACCCCACCAAGCACGCACACACACCCCACCAAGCAAGCGCACACACCCCACCAAGCAAGCGCACACACCCCACCAAGCAAGCACACACACCCCACCAAGCAAGCACACACCCCACCAAGCAAGCACACACACCCCACCAAGCAAGCACACACACCCCACCAAGCAAGCACACACACCACCAAGCACACACCCCACCAAGCAAGCACACCCACCCCACCAAGCAAGCACACACCACCAAGCAAGCGCACACACCCCACCAAGCAAGCACACACACCACCAAGCACACACCAAGCAAGCACACACACCAAGCAAGCACACACACCAAGCAAGCACACACACCAAGCAAGCACACACCACCAAGCAAGCGCACACCCACCCCACCAAGCAAGCACACACACACCACCAAGCACACACCCCACACACCACCAAGCACACACCCCACCAAGCAAGCGCACACACCCCACCAAGCAAGCACACACACACCACCAAGCAAGCACACACACCACCAAGCAAGCACACACACACCACCAAGCAAGCACACACTTCAAGCAAGCGCACACACCCCACCAAGCAAGCACACACCACCAAGCAAGCACACCCCACCAAGCAAGCACACACACCCCACCAAGCAAGCACACACTTCACCAAGCAAGCGCGCACACCCCACCAAGCGCGCACACCCCGCCAAGCAAGCGCACACACCCCACCAAACAAGCGCGCACACCCCACCAAGCAAGCGCGCACACCCCGCCAAGCAAGCGCACACACCCCACTAAGCAAGCGCGCACACACCACCAAGCAAGCGCACACCCCCCCACCAAGCAAGCGCACACACACCACCAAGCAAGCACACACACCCCCGCCAAGTAAGCGTGCACACCCCGCCAAGCAAGCGCACACACCCCACCAAGTAAGCACACACACCAAGCAAGCACACACACACCACCAAGCAAGCACACACACCCCACCAAGCAAGCACACACACCAAGCAAGCACACACACCACCAAGCAAGCACACACACCACCAAGCAAGCACACACACCACCAAGCAAGCACACACACCCAAGCAACCACACACCCAAGCACACACACACCACCAAGCACACACACCCCACCAAGCAAGCACGCACACACCCCACCAAGCAAGCACACACACCCCCACCAAGCACACACACCCCACCAAGCAAGCGCACACACCCCACCAAGCAAGCGCACACACCCCACCAAGCAAGCGCACACACCCCACCAAGCAAGCGCACACACCCCACCAAGCAAGCGCACACACCCCACCAAGCAAGCGCACACACCCCACCAAGCAAGCGCACACACCCCACCAAGCAAGCACACATACCCCACCAAGCAAGCACACACACCCCCACCAAGCAAGCACACACACCCCCCACCAAGCAAGCACACACACCCCCACCAAGCAAGCACACACACCCCACCAAGCAAGCACACACACCCCACCAAGCAAGCGCACACACCCCACCACGCAAGCGCACACACCCCACCAAGCAAGCGCACACACCCCACCAAGCAAGCGCACACACCCCACCAAGCAAGCGCACACACCCCACCAAGCAAGCGCACACACCCCACCAAGCAAGCGCACACACCCCACCAAGCAAGCACACACACCCTACCAAGCAAGCACACACACCCCACCAAGCAAGCACACACCTCACACCAAGCACGCGCACACACCCCACCAAGCAAGCGCACACACCCCACCAAGCAAGCGCACACACCCCACCACGCAAGCGCACACACCCCACCAAGCAAGCGCACACACCCCACCAAGCAAGCGCACACACCCCACCAAGCAAGCGCACACACCCCACCAAGCAAGCGCACACACCCCACCAAGCAAGCGCACACACCCCACCAAGCAAGCACACACACCCTACCAAGCAAGCACACACACCCCACCAAGCAAGCACACACCTCACACCAAGCACGCGCACACACCCCACCAAGCAAGCACACACACCCCACCAAGCAAGCACACACACCCCACCAAGCAAGCACACACACCCCACCAAGCAAGCACACACACCCCACCAAGCAAGCACACACACCCCACCAAGCAAGCACACACACCCCACCAAGCAAGCACACACACCCCACCAAGCAAGCACACACACCCCACCAAGCAAGCACACACACCCCACCAAGCAAGCACACACACCCCACCAAGCAAGCACACACACCCCACCAAGCAAGCACACACACCCCACCAAGCAAGCACACACCCCACCAAGCAAGCACACACACCCCACCAAGCAAGCACACACACCCCACCAAGCAAGCACACACACCCCACCAAGCAAGCACACACACCCCACCAAGCAAGCACACACACCCCACCAAGCAAGCACACACACCACCAAGCACACACCCCACCAAGCAAGCACACACACCACCAAGCACACACCCCACCAAGCAAGCACACACACCCCACCAAGCAAGCACACACACCCCACCAAGCAAGCACACACACCCCACCAAGCAAGCACACACCCCACCAAGCAAGCACACACACCACCAAGCACACACCCCACCAAGCAAGCACACCCACCCCACCAAGCAAGCACACACCACCAAGCAAGCGCACACACCCCACCAAGCAAGCACACACACCACCAAGCACACACCAAGCAAGCACACACACCAAGCAAGCACACACACCCCACCAAGCAAGCACACACCACCAAGCAAGCGCACACCCACCCCACCAAGCAAGCACACACACCACCAAGCACACACCCACACACCACCAAGCAAGCGCACACCCACCCCACCAAGCAAGCACACACACCACCAAGCACACACCCACACACCACCAAGCACACACCCCACCAAGCAAGCGCACACACCTCACCAAGCAAGCACACACACACCACCAAGCAAGCACACACACCACCAAGCAAGCACACACACACCACCAAGCAAGCACACACTTCACCAAGCAAGCGCACACACCCCACCAAGCAAGCACACACACACACCACCAAGCAAGCACACACACCCCACCAAGCAAGCACACACTTCACCAAGCAAGCGCGCACACCCCACCAAGCGCGCACACCCCGCCAAGCAAGCGCACACACCCCACCAAACAAGCGCGCACACACCACCAAGCAAGCGCGCACACACCACCAAGCAAGCGCACACCCCCCCTCCAAGCAAGTGCACACACACCACCAAGCAAGCACACACCCCCCCGCCAAGTAAGCGTGCACACCCCGCCAAGCAAGCGCACACACCCCGCCAAGCAAGCGCACACACCCCACCAAGTAAGCACACACACCAAGCAAGCACACACACACCACCAAGCAAGCACACACACCCCACCAAGCAAGCACACACACCCCACCAAGCAAGCACACACACCAAGCAAGCACACACACCACCAAGCAAGCACACACACCACCAAGCAAGCACACACACCCCACCAAGCAAGCACACACACCACCAAGCAAGCACACACACCCAAGCAAGCACACACACCCCACCAAACAAGCACACACCACCACCAAAATAGGCTACTCACCCTTCCTTGTGAGTAGCCTACTTAAGATGACCGGAGCGATGTTGCATAAGATCCACCTCAATGATAAGTCGTAAGTGCTCACAACTCTTAAGATTAGGCTACGAATCCGGTGATATTACCGTAACTATTATTGTAAACTCTTCTAAGAAGTCTTCCCGTAGGCCTATATTCTACAGCCTACTGGTCTTAAAAAAAATAGCGAGATAGCATAACTGAGCCGCTGATTTAGTGAGTAGCCTAGCACACATTTTATGAAATATATAAAATACAAAAAAAAAATAATATTTTGCTCCTTTGCTGCTTATTGGCTAAGCAATTTAATTAATTTCTACCCAAAATACCTCCATTCGTTTTAGAGTAATTTTGTTAACAGCCACACAACCATTAGATTGGCTGGGTCACGACCATACCTGGGGGGGGGGGTGTTGAACCCCAGAAACCCCCCCCCCCCCCAGGTAAAGAGGAGAGAGAACAATATGCCATCCCATAGGTCAGGGCGGGGTAACGACACCGTTATGAACGCTACAATGATCGTTAAACAGTGAAAAACTGCACTATTATGATGTTTTTGCGATCTTAAAACTAGCAAAAATGACACGAATACAACGGTAATCTTAAAGCCCGAGGAAATGGTGCTAGCGTAACTCTACAGTGATTTAGAATAGTGAAAATGGCGCCATTATGCCATAGTGATCCCAAAATCAACGAGAATAAAGTGTACTTAGGTGTATTATACAGCGCTACAGCCGGTGTATTATACAGCGCTACAGCCGGTGTATTATACAGAGCTACAGCCGGTGTATTATAAGGCTACAGCCGGCAACTCTATCCTGCATCACAATAACATTAAGGATGTGTCACTGAGCAACCCGTTCTCGCACTTGCTTATAGTCAATATCTTGCTTATGAATAAGTGCATATGTGACATACGAATTTATTGTGAATATTTGAGTTTACCTTGAAAAGCTGAATAGAAAACACAACCTAACCTACCCTTCTTAGTATGTTAAGATATTACAATTAGTACTGAACCTATACCTATATTGATATTACAGTTTTATAAAAATAATAAAACAAAACTAAAATATTTAAATAAATTGTAAAGTAACTCGGGATATTGTCAATTTTTTTGTATAAAATCTCTATTGTTTAATAAAACAGAAAAAGTTAGTGCCTTGAAAAAAATATGATTTGGAATATGTCACACATATACTTATTCATAAGCGAAATAGTGACTATAAGCAATAAGTCATATATGTGCTGTCTTGTGCGAGAGCAGGTTGCAACCAGAACATTATCAGTAAGAGCCATGAGCAGGATTCGAACCTGTTCTTTCGATCTTTTTGACCTTGTGGTGGTGTAGTGGTGTAATGCGTGTGTTTGGGAGTACCCAGAGCCCAGGTTCGAATCCTTCCCTCATGACTCCTACTGATTTTCTTCTTTTTTCTATTTGGCAGATGTACCTCGCTTTTCCCCTTCCCTTCCTTTTTCAATCCTGAAGAATAGATAGGCGTCACACCAGCAGTAGTCCGGCGATAGAAATTGTAAACGGCTAGGCTATTCTATGCTATATTCACATTAAAATAGCGCCGTAAGTGCACCTATAACTGGCTATAGCCATGAAATCAGCTCTGTAAAAGCAATATTCTGTGTTATATTCCGTGGGGCTATATTGTCAGGTAGATTATACAAGGCAAAAAAATCGTTTAAGATCAAATTTTAGGTGTAGCCAATAAGTAGCCCGGAACTAATACGAGGGGCCTCGTAGCCTGGTGGATAGCGCGCAGGACTCGTAATTCTGTGGCGCGGGTTCGATTCCCGCACGAGGCAGAAACAAATGGGCAAAGTTTATTTCACCATGAATGCCCCTGTTACCTAGCAGTAAATAGGCACCTGGGAATTAGTCAGCTGTCACGGGCTGCTTCCTGGGGGTGGAGGCCTGGTCGAGGACCGGGCCGCGGGGACACTAGAAAAAAAAACGAAATCATCTCAAGATAACAGATATAACAGGGCGGCCCCAGCGCCCATCAGCGCCAACGAGTGATTAACGTCTTGAAGGAAAGGTTACCTTACCTTGCGTTGATTTCCGGACTCAACGACCCTGCGCCCCGGTTCTTGACCAGGCTTTGGAAAGGGAACTATCAGGAGAAAGCGCCAATTCACTATGACTATATAGCACTGGGAAGGAATCAGATTAATGATTTGGGATATGACGGGGGGAAAGGAATGGTGCCCAACCCCTCGGACGGTCGGGGGATTGAACGCCGACCTGCATGAAGCAAGACCGTCGCCCTCCCGTCTCTCTGTTGACGGCACAGTGGCATAGATTTTAGTTCGGGTTTGAGTTCCTGCCGTCTTGCGCTATGGCCCGACGCCCTTCACAAGACGGTAGTAACTCTTAACAAGAACTAACATACTCCCAAGTTCAGAGAACTTGCAATCGCCAGACCGTCATCTCACAGCGCGTCTATTTATTGCACTCTAGCGTCACTCACTGCACACAGTGAGTGACCTCGTAGCCTGGTGGATAGCGCGCAGGACTCGTAATTCTGTGGCGCGGAATTCCCGCACGAGGCACAAACAAATTGGCAAAGTTTTTTTTCACCCTGAATGCCACTGTTACCTAGCAGTAAATAGGTACCTGGGAGTTAGTCAGCTGTCACGGGCTGCTTCCTGGGGTGTGTGCATGGGGTGTGAAAAAAAAACGTAGTTAGTAAACAGTTGATTGACAGTTGAGAGGCGGGCCGAAAGAGCAAAGCTCAACCCCCGCAAACACAACTAGGTGAATACAGTTACAGCCCCGCTCCTGAGCCACTACGGGCTCACCATAGCCCGTGCTACTTGGAACTTTCTGTTCCCAGTAGCTGAATCATCATCATCATCGCTCGCTGCTTCAAACTCCCTCACAACCCCCACCTGTGATACGGTCTTGTAGCGCAGAGGTCTCAAGTTACCGACTCCACCAATCATCTCGGTTTTGATCGCTGTCGAAGGACAGAAGCGTTTGGGTCATGTTCTTTTCACCTGATTAATGCACGTACGTGGAGTAATTTCCTAGTGCCTGCGCGCCGGAAGCTCTCGTGAGGTGGACTATACGTTAACGACTCTGGTTATGTCCGCCTGGGTAATAGTTCCAAGACGGAGGCCAACAATAGTGTACATCCAGGCGAGGGCGGAAGAGCCACGGGCGAGGGCGGAAGAGCCACGGGCGAGGGCGGAAGAGCCACGGGCGAGGGCGGAAGAGCCACGGGCGAGGGCGGAAGAGCCACGGGCGAGGGCGGAAGAGCCACGGGCGAGGGCGGAAGAGCCACGGGCGAGGGCGGAAGAGCCACGGGCGAGGGCGGAAGAGCCACGGGCGAGGGCGGAAGAGCCACGGGCGAGGGCGGAAGAGCCACGGGCGAGGGCGGAAGAGCCACGGGCGAGGGCGGAAGAGCCACGGGCGAGGGCGGAAGAGCCACGGGCGAGGGCGGAAGAGCCACGGGCGAGGGCGGAAGAGCCACGGGCGAGGGCGGAAGAGCCACGGGCGAGGGCGGAAGAGCCACGGGCGAGGGCGGAAGAGCCACGGGCGAGGGCGGAAGAGCCACGGGCGAGGGCGGAAGAGCCACGGGCGAGGGCGGAAGAGCCACGGGCGAGGGCGGAAGAGCCACGGGCGAGGGCGGAAGAGCCCCGGGCGAGGGCGGAAGAGCCACGGGCGAGGGCGGAAGAGCCACGGGCGAGGGCGGCGTGTGGAGCTGCAAACAATGATGAATGGGAGTGATCATCAAGGCGCAAGAAAGCCAGAGGCAGAGTTACTGGCAGGGCAGGGTCAACAGGGAGGCAACGGCGGGGAAGGGTCAACAGGGAGGCAACGGCAGGGCAGGGTCAACAGGGAGGCAACGGCAGGGAAGGGTCAACAGGGAGGCAACGGCAGGGCAGGGTCAACAGGGAGGCAACGGCGGGGCAGGGTCAACAGGGAGGCAACGGCGGGGCAGGGTCAACAGGGAGGCAACGGCGGGGCAGGGTCAACAGGGAGGCAACGGCAGGGAAGGGTCAACAGGGAGGCAACGGCAGGGCAGGGTCAACAGGGAGGCAACGGCGGGGCAGGGTCAACAGGGAGGCAACGGCGGGGCAGGGTCAACAGGGAGGCAACGGCGGGGCAGGGTCAACAGGGAGGCAACGGCGGGGCAGGGTCAACAGGGAGGCAACGGCGGGGCAGGGTCAACAGGGAGGCAACGGCGGGGCAGGGTCAACAGGGAGGCAACGGCGGGGCAGGGTCAACAGGGAGGCAACGGCGGGGCAGGGTCAACAGGGAGGCAACGGCGGGGCAGGGTCAACAGGGAGGGAGGCAACGGCGGGGCAGGGTCAACAGGGAGGGAGGCAACGGCAGGGCAGGGTCAACAGGGAGGGAGGCAACGGCGGGGCAGGGTCAACAGGGAGGGAGGCAACGGCAGGGCAGGGTCAACAGGGAGGGAGGCAACGGTGGGGCAGGGTCAACAGGGAGGCAACAGCAGGGCAGGGTCAACAGGGAGGCAACGGCGGGGCAGGGTCAACAGGGAGGCAACGGCAGGGCAGGGTCAACAGGGAGGCAACGGCGGGGCAGGGTCAACAGGGAGGGAGGCAACGGCGGGGCAGGGTCAACAGGGAGGGAGGCAACGGCGGGGCAGGGTCAACAGGGAGGGAGGCAACGGCGGGGCAGGGTCAACAGGGAGGGAGGCAACGGCGGGGCAGGGTCAACAGGGAGGCAACAGCAGGGCAGGGTCAACAGGGAGGCAATGGCGGGGCAGGGTCAACAGGGAGGCAACAGCAGGGCAGGGTCAACAGGGAGGCAACAGCAGGGCAGGGTCAACAGGGAGGCAACAGCAGGGCAGGGTCAACAGGGAGGCAACAGCAGGGCAGGGTCAACAGGGAGGCAACAGCAGGGCAGGGTCAACAGGGAGGCAACAGCAGGGCAGGGTCAACAGGGAGGCAACAGCAGGGCAGGGTCAACAGGGAGGCAACGGCAGGGCAGGGTCAACAGGGAGGCAACGGCAGGGCAGGGTCAACAGGGAGGCAACGGCAGGGCAGGGTCAACAGGGAGGCAACGGCAGGGCAGGGTCAACAGGGAGGCAACGGCAGGGCAGGGTCAACAGGGAGGCAACAACAGGGCAGGGTCAACAGGGAGGCAACGGCAGGGCAGGGTCAACAGGGAGGGAGGCAACGGCAGGGCAGGGTCAACAGGGAGGCAACAGCAGGGCAGGGTCAACAGGGAGGCAACGGCGGGGCAGGGTCAACAGGGAGGCAACAGCAGGGCAGGGTCAACAGGGAGGCAACGGCAGGGCAGGGTCAACAGGGAGGGAGGCAACGGCAGGGCAGGGTCAACAGGGAGGCAACAGCAGGGCAGGGTCAACAGGGAGCCAACAACAGGGAGCCAACAACAGGGCAGGGTCAACAGGGAGCCAACAACAGGGCAGGGTCAACAGGTAGCCAACAACAGGGCAGGGGTCAACAGGTAGCAAACAACAGGGCAGGGGTCAACAGGTAGCAAACAACAGGGCAGGGGTCAACAGGTAGCAAACAACAGGGCAGGGGTCAACAGGTAGCCAACAACAGGGCAGGGTCAACAGGTAGCCAACAACAGGGCAGGGTCAACAGGTAGCAAACAACAGGGCAGGGGTCAACAGGGAGGCAACAGCAGGGCAGGGGTCAACAGGTAGCCAACAACAGGGCAGGGTCAACAGGTAGCCAACAGCAGGGCAGGGTAAACAGGTAGCCAACAGCAGGGTAGGGTCAACAGGTAGCCAACAACAGGGCAGGGTCAACAGGTAGCCAACAACAGGGCAGGGTCAACAGGTAGCCAACAGCAGGGCAGGGTTAACAGGTAGCCAACAGCAGGGCAGGGTCAACGGGTAGCCAACAGCAGGGCAGGGTCAACGGGTAGCCAACAGCAGGGCAGGGTCAACGGGTAGCCAACAACAGGGCAGGGTCAACAGGTAGCCAACAACAGGGCAGGGTCAACAGGTAGCCAACAACAGGGCAGGGTCAACAGGTAGCCAACAACAGGGCAGGGTCAACAGGTAGCCAACAACAGGGCAGGGTCAACAGGTAGCCAACAACAGGGCAGGGTCAACAGGTAGCCAACAACAGGGCAGGGTCAACAGGTAGCCAACAACAGGGCAGGGTCAACAGGTAGCCAACAACAGGGCAGGGTCAACAGGTAGCCAACAACAGGGCAGGGTCAACAGGTAGCCAACAGCAGGGCAGGGTCAACAGGGAGCCAACAACAGGGCAGGGTCAACAGGGAGCCAACAACAGGGAGCCAACAACAGGGTAGGGTCAACAGGGAGGCAACAGCAGGGCAGGATCAACAGGGAGCCAACAGCAGGGCAGGGTCAACAGGTAGCCAACAACAGGGCAGGGTCAACAGGGAGCCAACAATAGGGAGCCAACAACAGGGAGCCAACAACAGGGAGCCAACAGCAGGGCAGGGTCAACAGGTAGCCAACAACAGGGCAGGGTCAATAGGGAGCCAACAACAGGGCAGGGTCAACAGGGAGGCAACAGCAGGGCAGGGTCAACAGGGAGCCAACAACAGGGAGCCAACAACAGGGCAGGGTCAACAGGGAGCCAACAACAGGGCAGGGTCAACAGGGAGCCAACAGGGCAGGGTCAACAGGGAGCCAACAGGGCAGGGTCAACAAGGAGCCAACAACAGGGCAGGGTCAACAGGTAGCCAACAACAGGGCAGGGGTCAACAGGTAGCCAACAACAGGGCAGGGTCAACAGGGAGGCAACAGCAGGGCAGGGTCAACAGGGAGCCAACAACAGGGAGCCAACAACAGGGCAGGGTCAACAGGGAGCCAACAACAGGGCAGGGTCAACAGGGAGCCAACAACAGGGCAGGGTCAACAGGGAGCCAACAACAGGGCAGGGTCAACAGGGAGCCAACAACAGGGCAGGGTCAACAGGGAGCCAACAACAGGGCAGGGTCAACAGGGAGCCAACAACAGGGCAGGGTCAACAGGGAGCCAACAACAGGGCAGGGTCAACAGGTAGCCAACAACAGGGCAGGGGTCAACAGGTAGCCAACAACAGGGCAGGGGTCAACAGGTAGCCAACAACAGGGCAGGGGTCAACAGGTAGCCAACAACAGGGCAGGGGTCAACAGGTAGCCAACAACAGGGCAGGGGTCAACAGGTAGCCAACAACAGGGCAGGGGTCAACAGGTAGCCAACAACAGGGCAGGGGTCAACAGGTAGCCAACAACAGGGCAGGGGTCAACAAGTAGCCAACAACAGGGCAGGGTCAACAGGGAGGCAACAGCAGGGCAGGGTCAACAGGGAGCCAACAACAGGGCAGGGTCAACAGGGAGCCAACAACAGGGAGCCAACAACAGGGCAGGGTCAACAGGTAGCCAACAACAGGGCAGGGTCAACAGGTAGCCAACAACAGGGCAGGGTCAACAGGTAGCAAGCAACAGGGCAGGGTCAACAGGTAGCCAACAACAGGGCAGGGTCAACAGGTAGCCAACAACAGGGCAGGGTCAACAGGTAGCCAACAGCAGGGCAGGGTCAACAGGTAGCCAACAGCAGGGCAGGGGTCAACAGGTAGCCAACAACAGGGCAGGGGTCAACAGGTAGCCAACAGCAGGGCAGGGGTCAACAGGTAGCCAACAGCAGGGCAGGGGTCAACAGGTAGCCAACAACAGGGCAGGGGTCAACAGGTAGCCAACAACAGGGCAGGGGTCAACAGGTAGCCAACAGCAGGGCAGGGGTCAACAGGTAGCCAACAGCAGGGCAGGGGTCAACAGGTAGCCAACAACAGGGCAGGGGTCAACAGGAAGCCAACAACAGGGCAAGGGTCAACAGGTAGCCAACAGCAGGGCAGGGTCAACAGGTAGCCAACAACAGGGCAGGGGTCAACAGGAAGCCAACAACAGGGCAAGGGTCAACAGGTAGCCAACAGCAGGGCAGGGGTCAACAGGTAGCCAACAGCAGGGCAGGGGTCAACAGGTAGCCAACAACAGGGCAGGGTCAACAGGGGGGTAAAGTACTCCCAAGAGCTTGGGTCAATCTCCGTGTCGTAGGTGTTTACCTAACGTTAGGTATAACGCCATTAGCTGGCCCCTCGTTACTAATGTTACTCAGTGAGGAATATTGACCATCCTAGTGACGTATTAACACACTACAAGGTGCACCAGTATTGACCCAGCTGCCCCCCACACCATATGAAAGGTTACGCAATATGGGTCAAGAGCTGGGGCCAGATTCACGAAAGCACTTACGCAAGCACTTACGAACGTGTACATCTTTCCTCAATCTTTGACGGCTTTGGTTACATTTATTAAATAGTTTACAAGCATGAAAACTTCCCATTCAACTGTTGTGATTGTTATAAACAGCCTCCTGGTGCTTCGGAGCTCATTAACTGTTTAATAATTGGAAACAAAGCCGTCAAATATTGGGAAAAGATGTACAGGTTCGTAAGTGCTTGCGTAACTGCTTCGTGAATCTGGCCCTGGCTAGATGGTACTAATGGGATCATCAGTCTGTCCTCTTGAGCGTTCACAACGTCACTAAAATATTGTACTAAACTGGCCGAAACTAACCGAACCGAGGACTCCGAAACTAACCGAACCGAGGACACAATAGAAAACGGGACGTCACCTCAATTTAACGAGCCAGTATGATTTTTAGTACATTTTTGGCTTTTTTTGTTACGATTACTAACAAAGTTTGTTACTTTGGCCTTTGGAATGTTACGATTCCATTTCAATGTTTCCGATTGTATTGATAAATTGAATTTTCATTTATTTCAATTTTTTTAATTTTGATAATTATTTTGAGTGACATTGCAATGGAACTGAGCCGAGTTGTTTACCATATTGTTCATTTCGTGAGTATAGTTTATTTTTTTATTGTTTCATTTTTTTAACTTCTTATTTTTCAGTGATGGGAACATCAGATCATTTGGGAACGCATCGAACGAGGGAGTGGGGAGGACGAGGGGATGGGGGAGGGGGTAATGGTGGAGACGATGAGATGGGGGGAGTGAAGAATGGTGGGGAGGACAAGGGGACAGGAGAGTGGGGATGGTAGGGAGGACAAGAAATGGAGAGGGGGGGGGGGAATGGAGGGGAGGTCGAGGGGACAGGGGAGTGAGGGATGGTTTGGGGGGGGGACGGGGGAGTGGGGAATGGTTGGGAGGACGAGAGGATGGCCGGGAAGGGGCAAATGGTGGGGAGGATGGGGGGACAGGGGAGGGTTGCTGAAGCCCAGCAACTCGCATGCATTGCTGAGCCACAGCAACGCGTGGCCAGGTACAGCTAGTATAATAAATAATATATTAATTTATATATATATATATATATATATATATATATATATATATATATATATATATATATATATATATATATATATATATATATATATATATATATTAAATATGACCGAAAAAGTAAGATTAATAATTCTAACACGAATTTTCTCTATCTTTCGTACATTTCTTTTCACTGCTGGTGGTAATTCAAAAATCAATTCTCCAAAATTCATTTTTATTTCTAGTCTGACGCGACACTTGAGTGCGTTTCGTAAAACTTATTTTATTTTCAAAGACTTTAGTCTACACATACACAACTGAATAGAACTTACACATCTTCGATTTGTTTATATCTACATTTGAGTGAGGTGGATGGGGTGAGGTGGTATTAATAGGGTATTAATTTCATCAACACAAGACAGAACACGAAACAATGGGTATTGAATGGAAGTGATTGTAGAAAGCCTATTGGTCCATATTTCTTGATGCTTCTATATTGGAGAAGAGTCTTGAGGTGGGTAAAATATAGTTGTGCATTAATTGGCTGTTGATTGCTGGTGTTGACTTTTTAATGTGTAGTGCCTCGCAAACGTCAAGCCGCCTGCTATCGCTGTATCTATCGATGATTTCTGTGTTGTTTACTAGGATTTCTCTGGCGATGGTTTGGTTATGGGAAGAGATTATATGTTCCTTAATGGAGCCCTGTTGCTTATGCATCGTTAAACGCCTAGAAAGAGATGATGTTGTCTTGCCTATATACTGGGTTTTTTGGAGCTTACAGTCCCCAAGAGGGCATTTGAAGGCATAGACGACGTTGGTCTCTTTTAAAGCGTTCTGCTTTGTGTCTGGAGAGTTTCTCATGAGTAGGCTGGCCGTTTTTCTGGTTTTATAGTAAATCGTCAGTTGTATCCTCTGATTTGTGTCTGTAGGGATAACGTTTCTATTAACAATATCTTTCAGGACCCTTTCCTCCGTTTTATGAGCTGTATAAAAGAAGTTCCTGTAAAATAGTCTAATAGGGGGTATAGGTGTTGTGTTAGTTGTCTCTTCAGAGGTTGCATGGCGTTTCACTTTCCTTCTTATGATGTCTTCGACGAAACCATTGGAGAAGCCGTTGTTGACTAGGACCTGCCTTACCCTACAGAGTTCTACGAAGAACTCTGTAGGGTAATCAATCAATCAATAAGTTCTATTCAGTTGTGTAGACTAAAGTCTTTGAAAATGTAATAAGTTTTACGAAACGCGCTCAAGTGTCGCGTCAGACTAGAAATAAATATGAATTTTGGAGAATTGATTTTTGAATTACCTCCAACAGTGAAAAGAAATGTACGAAAGATGGAGAAAATTCGTGTTAGAATTATTAATCTTACTTTTTCGGTCATATTTAATAATATATGTCTACAGGAAAGACTGCTACCAAAATATACTAATATATATATATATATATGTCGTACCTAATAGCCAGAACGCACTTCTCAGCCTACTATGCAAGGCCTGATTTGCCTAATAAGCCAAGTTTTCATGAATTAATTGTTTTTCGGCTACCTAACCTACCTAACCTAACCTAACCTAACCTTTTCGGCTACCTAACCTAACCTAACCTATAGAGATAGGTTAGGTTAGGTTAGGTAGGGTTGGTTAGGTTCGGTCATATATCTACGTTAATTTTAACTCCATTAAAAAAAAGTTGACCTCATACACAATGAAATGGGTAGCTTTATCATTTCAAAAGAAAAAAATTAGAGAAAAAATATTAATTTAGGAAAACTTGGCTTATTAGGCAAATCGGGCCTTGCATAGTAGGCCAAAAAGTGCGTTCTGGCTATTAGGTACGACATATATATATATATATATATATATATATATATATATATATATATATATATATATATATATATATATATATGTTCATCTTTATATAAGTTATATATATCGCGTCAGGATATATACAAGTTGTACTGAACGGGGTGAGAATAGCTTGAGCTACCTCATCGGTATTTATACCGTACTAAACTTATTTAAGCAATTTGTTTCCTTAAATACACAAGATGGATAGTAATAATCAGTTTACATTAACAAAGTACTCATGTTTTGCAACACTAGCAACACGCGCAGCAGTTTGGCCACAGGCGAAGGTTTAGGACAAGGGTGGTGGACAGCCCGCCTGCTCTCATACCTCTCACTGTATTTCCCACTTCTTAACTTCCCTTCACCTATGCCTCTCCTTCCTCTTTACTAAAAAAAAAAAGGTGGTGGTGGAAGGAATACGGTCGCCGCCACCACTACTGGTCTGGCCCGCCCACTCTCTCTCGTCTAGACTTCGATACCAATCTTGACTCCAAATGTGTACACAAATGCGCGTTTCAGTATGGTCTGTGCTACAAGTGTGAGGCGCGGTCAGTCGGGTTAGCCTCAGCATCACTGGATCAGGCCAGTAGCTGGGCGAAGGAGTCCTCGGCCACTGCCCCACCCGTGGCTGGGGGGCGTCACGGTAAGCCATAGACACGCATCTTAACACCCATTTATGAGTTTCCATGCCGAAAGTGAGCTAGGAGAAAGTGTAATGAAATTAACTGTGCTGCTTGATGCTCTCCCTCCCATGATGATGATGATTTATAAGCTGATGTTTAGTATATACAAGTTACACAAACTTTCAGCTAAAGAATGACGCTACCAACAAATATGTGGTACACTCACCCAATTTGTAACAGTAATTACTGTTGGGGACATGCCCAACATAGTGAGGCTTTGGTTGGCATCAATACATCGAGTGCCACTTGACATGGTGTCATAACAACACTTGCAATGAATCTTGCAATATAATACTCAACACTGAATTTGTCTTACTATATTATGAAACATTATACACTGACGTCTGCAAAATTTTAAAGAAAATGCAATCACACTTTGCCAATAATAGGTCAATACGAGTTCATGATATAATCAACATTGGGTCTCCTAGGGAGCCGGTCGGCCGAGCGGACAGCACGCTGGACTTGTGATCCTGTGGTCCCGGGTTCGATCCCGGGCGCCGGCGAGAAACAATGGGCAGAGTTTCTTTCACCTTATGCCCCTGTTACCTAGCAGTAAAATAGGCAACTGGGTGTTAGTCAGCTGTCACGGGCTGCTTCCTGGGGGGTGGAGGCCTGGTCGAGGACCGGGCCGCGGGGACACTAAAAGCCCCGAAATCATCTCAAGATAACCTCCTATCATCATAGTTCCTCCCATCCCTCCATCTCCACCCTTGCAAGAGTCAGCCGTTGGCTTAATCACCTGTTGGAAATACACATCACTGCACGTGTGTAAGCCGCCATATGCCCAGGCCATCTCTCTGCAATCTTCCCATCCTCATCCACACATCCAGAGACAAAATGGGATGGGGAGACAGACGGGGATAGAGAATGAGGGAGAGTCCATAGCATCCAGCTGTTAGAAAATTAACGGGATGTTTTCCAATTTAAACTAGTGATTAGATCTTGCTATGGGAAGGGAAAGCTCTCAGCCAACCTTCCTTGTGTAGGTAGGCGGGGCACTGGTCTGGGGTACTGGTGTGGGGGGACACTGGTGTGGGGGGACACTGGTGTGGGGGGACACTGGTGTGGGGGGGCACTGGTGTGGGGGGCACTGGTGTGGGGGGGCACGGGTGTGGGGGGGCACGGGTGTGGGGGGACACGGGTGTGTGGGGACACGGGTGTGTGGGGACACGGGTGTGTGGGGACACGGGTGTGTGGGGACACGGGTGTGTGGGGACACGGGTGTGTGGGGACACGGGTGTGTGGGGACACGGGTGTGTGGGGACACGGGTGTGTGGGGACACGGGTGTGTGGGGGCACTGGTGTGGGGGCACTGGTGTGGGGGCACTGGTGTGGGGGCACTGGTGTGGGGGCACTGGTGTGGGGGCACTGGTGTGGGACACTGGTGTGGGACACTGGTGTGGGACACTGGTGTGGGGGCACTGGTGTGGGGCACTGGTGTGGGGGCACTGGTCTGGGACACTGGGGTGGGGGCACTGGTCTGGGACACTGGGGTGAGACACTGGTGTGAGACACTGGTGTGGGACACTGGTGTGGGACACTGGTGTGGGACACTGGTGTGGGACACTGGTGTGGGACACTGGTGTGGGACACTGGTGTGGGACACTGGTGTGGGACACTGGTGTGGGGGCACTGGTCTGGGACACTGGGGTGGGGCACTGGGGTGGGGCACTGGTGTGGGACACTGGTGTGGGACACTGGTGTGGGACACTGGTCTGGGGCACTGGTCTGGGACACTGGTGTGGGGCACTGGTGTGGGGCACTGGTCTGGGGCACTGGTGTGGGGCACTGGTCTGGGACACTGGTCTGGGACACTGGTCTGGGGCACTGGTCTGGGACACTGGGGTGGGGCACTGGTCTGGGACACTGGGGTGGGACACTGGGGTGGGGCACTGGTCTGGGGCACTGGTCTGGGGCACTGGTCTAGGGCACTGGTCTGGGACACTGGGGTGGGGCACTGGTCTGGGACACTGGGGTGGGGACATTAATGTGGGACACTGGTCTGGGGGCGACGGGTCTGAGGGCGACGGGTCTGGGGGCGACGGGTCTGGGGGCGACGGGTCTGGGGGCGACGGGTCTGGGGGCGACGGGTCTGGGGGCGACGGGTCTGGGGGCGACGGGTCTGGGGGCGACGGGTCTGGGGGCGACGGGTCTGGGGGCGACGGGTCTGGGGGCACGGGTCTGGGGGCACGGGTCTGGGCATTCAGGGCACCTGGCTGTAAACCCTTCCCCCCCCCCCCCCAACGCCCCCGGAAGGAGCTCAAGACAAATGCTCGCTTGATTTGATTCACTGTATACGTCAGGCTGCGAGCAGCAGCGTCCAACAGCCTGGTTGATCAGTCCAGTAACCAGGAGGCCTGGTCGACGACCGGGCCGCGGGGACGCTAAGCCCCGGAAGCACCTCAAGGTAACCTCAAGGTAAGGTATAGAACACCATCTTGCCTTATTTCAGGAATAATTGTAACAGAATGTAATTGATTTAATAATAATAATAATAATAATTTATTTAGTAAAAATACATACATAGTTGCAGCGTTACAGTACAAACATTGTTGGATTTAAAGATAGAGGTAGTACATACAATACCTAGAGCCACTAGTACATACAATACCTAGAGCCACTAGTACATACAATACCTAGAGCCACTAGTACATACAATACCTAGAGCCACTAGTACATACAATACCTAGAGCCACTAGTACATACAATACCTAGAGCCACTAGTACATACAATACCTAGAGCCACTAGTACATACAATACCTAGAGCCACTAGTACATACAATACCTAGAGCCACTAGTACATACAATACCTAGAGCCACTAGTACATACAATACCTAGAGCCACTAGTACATACAATACCTAAAGCCACTAGTACATACAATACCTAAAGCCACTAGTACATACAATACCTAAAGCCACTAGTACGCATAGCGTTTTGGGCATTTCAATAATAAAGTGTGGCAAGGTACACCCGCAGTTCCAGCGCCTTCCTCTTGTCATTCCAGTGGATATATATCAACCAAAGCCTGTCTGACCCGATGCATATCAGTGATCCTCCAAGCTATAAAGCAACTAAAAATAACATTCAAGCTAATTGAAGTAATTGATAATAATTTAACATCTGTCCCTTAGTAATCAACAGAGTAAAGATCTCGAGTCCCTTTGAGTGATGTCTCTGACATCCCCTAACGAGCCATCGACAATAACTACAAGTAATTATAAAGAGAGACTGCTAAGTCTTCTGTTACGAAAGGGGGGGGGGGGTGAAGAACTGTTGGGGGGAGCTGAAGAACTCATAAAAATTTGCATAAAGTTAAAAATTTTATTATTATTATTTTCTACCACAGACGTGGCCAGACATTTAAAAAGTGGAGAACATTGCACATCAGGGAGTGACAGAGTGAATCCACCGGAGGGAGAGACAGAGGTCTTAAGGTAATGTGTGTGATCTCTGAGGGTTTTGTTTCATGTCTAAATTCCTTAACTCTTGGCCAGTGTTAGACTAGGATTTATAATTGGTGATTAGCATAATTTTGTTCTCAATAGAATCATGTTAAATTTCCCGTCTGTGTCAATTGTTGAATCCTCTTAGCCTTTTGGATATAGTGGGCTGACAACCGTCCCATAATTAATGACAGTTATAGAAAGTACTCTCCACGTCAAGCAATGTTTCTTGCCTCGTTGCTTGATATAGTCTCAATGGTCAAGGCAGATGGTGGCAGCGTTTTTTAATCCTGTGTTAACATTTCCTTGTTGGCAGTGTACCTTTTGGTTCCGGTGTAACCATCATATGTCAGCTCATATTACCGTGTTCAATAACAGTGTTACCAAGTGCAACCGATAGGAAGTGTTACTCAGGATAAGTAGTGTAGTACTTACATAAGTAGTTTAGTATACATTTTATAGTTCATATTTTATAGTGGTGTTACATTATAGTGGTGTTACATTATAGTGGTGTTACATTATAGTGGTGTTACAACAGAGGGTAATTGCAGTGCTTTTAAAATGCTAATCTAACCTACAGACATAAATACATAAATACACAGATTTAAATCTGCCCCACATAAACAGTGTTTGATATGTCTTGTTTTTACATAATGCCATTAATGTGCGTTTACAAGGCTAACTTAATTAGCCTCGGCATACCGTCCTTGCAGTTATATCCAGTACAGTGTCTTGACCTTATCAACCCCGTGGGTTTGTAAGACCCACGGGGTGGTCAATATATATCAATCAATCAACTGGTTCCCCCCCCCCCCCAACCACACACACAGAGGGGGAAGCTGCCTGTACCTATGTTCAGACCCCCGTATTCACCTAGTTGTGTTTGCGGGGGTTGAGCTTTGCTCTTTCGGCCCGCCTCTCAACTGTCAACCAACTGTTTACTAACTACTTTTTTCCACACACCACACACACCCCAGGAAGCAGCCCGTGACAACTGACTAACTCCCAGGTACCTATTTACTGCTAGGTAACAGGGGCATTCAGGATGAAAGAAACTTTGCCCATTTGTTTCTGCTTCGTGTGGGAATCGAACCCGGGCCACAGAATTACGAGTCCTGCGCGCTATCTACCAGGCTACGAGGCCCCTGGGTGGGTGTGTACCCGTGTTCAGACCCCCGTGGGTGTGTACCTGTGTTCAGACCCCCGTGGGTGTGTACCCGTGTTCAGACCCCCGTGGGTGTGTACCTGTGTTCAGACCCCCGTGGGTGTGTACCCATGTTCAGACCCCCGTGGGGGTGTACCTGTGTTCAGACCCCCGTGGGGGTGTACCCATGTTCAGACCCCCGTGGGGGTGTACCCATGTTCAGACCCCCGTGGGGGTGTACCCATGTTCAGACCCCCGTGGGGGTGTACCCATGTTCAGACCCCCGTGGGGGTGTACCTGTGTTCAGACCCCCGTGGGGGTGTACCCATGTTCAGACCCCCGTGGGTGTGTACCCGTGTTCAGACCCCCGTGGGTGTGTACCCGTGTTCAGACCCCCGTGGGTGTGTACCTGTGTTCAGACCCCCGTGGGTGTGTACCCGTGTTCAGACCCCCGTGGGGGTGTACCCATGTTCAGACCCCCGTGGGGGTGTACCCATGTTCAGACCCCCGTGGGTGTGTACCCGTGTTCAGACCCCCGTGGGTGTGTACCCGTGTTCAGACCCCCGTGGGTGTGTACCCATGTTCAGACCCCCGTGGGTGTGTACCCATGTTCAGACCCCCGTGGGTGTGTACCCGTGTTCAGACCCCCGTGGGTGTGTACCCATGTTCAGACCCCCGTGGGGGTGTACCTGTGTTCAGACCCCCGTGGGTGTGTACCTGTGTTCAGACCCCCGTGGGTGTGTACCTGTGTTCAGACCCCCGTGGGTGTGTACCCGTGTTCAGACCCCCGTGGGTGTGTACCCATGTTCAGACCCCCGTGGGTGTGTACCTGTGTTCAGACCCCCGTGGGTGTGTACCCGTGTTCAGACCCCCGTGGGTGTGTACCTGTGTTCAGACCCCCGTGGGTGTGTACCTGTGTTCAGACCCCCGTGGGTGTGTACCCATGTTCAGACCCCCGTGGGGGTGTACCTGTGTTCAGACCCCCGTGGGGGTGTACCCATGTTCAGACCCCCGTGGGTGTGTACCCATGTTCAGACCCCCGTGGGGGTGTACCTGTGTTCAGACCCCCGTGGGGGTGTACCCGTGTTCAGACCCCCGTGGGGGTGTACCCGTGTTCAGACCCCCGTGGGTGTGTACCCATGTTCAGACCCCCGTGGGTGTGTACCCATGTTCAGACCCCGGTGGGTGTGTACCTGTGTTCAGACCCCCGTGGGTGTGTACCCATGTTCAGACCCCCGTGGGTGTGTACCCATGTTCAGACCCCCGTGGGGGTGTACCTGTGTTCAGACCCCCGTGGGTGTGTACCCGTGTTCAGACCCCCGTGGGTGTGTACCCGTGTTCAGACCCCCGTGGGTGTGTACCTGTGTTCAGACCCCCGTGGGTGTGTACCCATGTTCAGACCCCCGTGGGTGTGTACCTGTGTTCAGACCCCCGTGGGTGTGTACCTGTGTTCAGACCCCCGTGGGTGTGTACCCATGTTCAGACCCCCGTGGGTGTGTACCCATGTTCAGACCCCCGTGGGTGTGTGCCCGTGTTGAGACCCCCGTGGGTGTGTACCTGTGTTCAGACCCCCGTGGGTGTGTACCCGTGTTCAGACCCCCGTGGGTGTGTACCTGTGTTCAGACCCCCGTGGGTGTGTACCTGTGTTCAGACCCCCGTGGGTGTGTACCCGTGTTCAGACCCCCGTGGGTGTGTACCTGTGTTCAGACCCCCGTGGGTGTGTACCCATGTTCAGACCCCCGTGGGGGTGTACCTGTGTTCAGACCCCCGTGGGTGTGTACCCGTGTTCAGACCCCCGTGGGTGTGTACCCGTGTTCAGACCCCCGTGGGTGTGTACCTGTGTTCAGACCCCCGTGGGTGTGTACCCATGTTCAGACCCCCGTGGGTGTGTACCTGTGTTCAGACCCCCGTGGGTGTGTACCTGTGTTCAGACCCCCGTGGGTGTGTACCCATGTTCAGACCCCCGTGGGTGTGTACCCATGTTCAGACCCCCGTGGGTATGTACCCGTGTTGAGACCCCCGTGGGTGTGTACCTGTGTTCAGACCCCCGTGGGTGTGTACCTGTGTTCAGACCCCCGTGGGTGTGTACCCGTGTTCAGACCCCGGTGGGTGTGTACCTGTGTTCAGACCCCCGTGGGTGTGTACCCATGTTCAGACCCCCGTGGGTGTGTACCCATGTTCAGACCCCCGTGGGGGTGTACCTGTGTTCAGACCCCCGTGGGTGTGTACCCGTGTTGAGACCCCCGTGGGTGTGTACCTGTGTTCAGACCCCCGTGGGTGTGTACCTGTGTTCAGACCCCCGTGGGTGTGTACCTGTGTTCAGACCCCCGTGGGGGTGTACCTGTGTTCAGACCCCCGTGGGTGTGTACCTGTGTTCAGACCCCCGTGGGGGTGTACCTGTGTTCAGACCCCCGTGGGTGTGTACCCGTGTTCAGACCCCCGTGGGTGTGTACCTGTGTTCAGACCCCCGTGGGTGTGTACCCATGTTCAGACCCCCGTGGGTGTGTACCCGTGTTCAGACCCCCGTGGGTGTGTACCCGTGTTCAGACCCCCGTGGGTGTGTACCTGTGTTCAGATCCCCGTGGGTGTGTACCCGTGTTCAGACCCCCGTGGGTGTGTACCTGTGTTCAGATCCCCGTGGGTGTGTACCCGTGTTCAGACCCCCGTGGGTGTGTACCTGTGTTCAGATCCCCGTGGGTGTGTACCCGTGTTCAGACCCCCGTGGGTGTGTACCCGTGTTCAGACCCCCGTGGGTGTGTACCTGTGTTCAGATCCCCGTGGGTGTGTACCCGTGTTCAGACCCCCGTGGGTGTGTACCTGTGTTCAGATCCCCGTGGGTGTGTACCCGTGTTCAGACCCCCGTGGGTGTGTACCCGTGTTCAGACCCCCGTGGGTGTGTACCTGTGTTCAGACCCCCGTGGGTGTGTACCCGTGTTCAGACCCCCGTGGGTGTGTACCCGTGTTCAGACCCCCGTGGGTGTGTACCTGTGTTCAGACCCCCGTGGGTGTGTACCCGTGTTCAGACCCCCGTGGGTGTGTACCCGTGTTCAGACCCCCGTGGGTGTGTACCTGTGTTCAGACCCCCGTGGGTGTGTACCCGTGTTCAGACCCCCGTGGGTGTGTACCCGTGTTCAGACCCCCGTGGGTGTGTACCCGTGTTCAGACCCCCGTGGGGGTGTACCTGTGTTCAGACCCCCGTGGGTGTGTACCTGTGTTCAGACCCCCGTGGGTGTGTACCTGTGTTCAGACCCCCGTGGGTGTGTACCCATGTTCAGACCCCCGTGGGTGTGTACCTGTGTTCAGACCCCCGTGGGTGTGTACCTGTGTTCAGACCCCCGTGGGTGTGTGCCCGTGTTCAGACCCCCGTGGGTGTGTACCTGTGTTCAGACCCCCGTGGGTGTGTACCTGTGTTCAGACCCCCGTGGGTGTGTACCTGTGTTCAGACCCCCGTGGGTGTGTACCCGTGTTCAGACCCCCGTGGGTGTGTACCTGTGTTCAGACCCCCGTGGGTGTGTACCTGTGTTCAGACCCCCGTGGGTGTGTACCCGTGTTCAGACCCCCGTGGGTGTGTACCCATGTTCAGACCCCCGTGGGTGTGTACCCGTGTTCAGACCCCCGTGGGTGTGTACCTGTGTTCAGACCCCCGTGGGTGTGTACCCGTGTTCAGACCCCCGTGGGTGTGTACCCATGTTCAGACCCCCGTGGGGGTGTACATAGGTGTAACAAAGGTCAAGTGTTACAATACAATAGTCAATAATTACAGCAGGTTGACCCCAAGCACCTCATCATGCCCCTGGGTGCCGGGTCGACCCCATCCATCTACCCATACATCTATCAATCTATCCATGTATGCATCTATATATCCATCTATGCACCTACCTATCCACCTTTCCCTCGCTCGATCCATCTATAAATTTATTCATCTATCTATTCATCGATCTATACATCAATCCATACATCCATCTACCTGTCCATCTATCCAGCCATCAAACCATTAATCCTTCAATTCATCCATGTACCTATTTATCCATCCAATTTTCTATCCATCTATGTTTGTGTATTATATATATATATATATATATATATATATATATATATATATATATATATATATATATATATATATATATATATATATATATATGTCGTACCTAGTAGCCAGAACGCACTTCTCATCCAACTATGCAAGGCCCGATTTGCCTAATAAGCCAAGTTTTCATGAAATAATTGTTTTTCGACAACCTAACCTACCTAACCTAACCTAACTTTTTCGGCTACCTAACCTAACCTAGCCTATAAAGAGAGGTTAGGTTAGGTTAGGTAGGGTCGGTTAGGTTTGGTCATATATGTACGTTAATTTTAACTCCAATAAAAAAAATTGACCTCATTCATAATGAAATGGGTAGCTTTATCATTTCATACGAAAAAAATGAGAAAATATATTAATTCAGGAAAACTTGGCTTATTAGGCAAATCGGGCCATGTATAGTAGGCCGAGAAGTGCGTTCTGGTTACTAGGTACGACATATATATATATATATATATATATATATATATATATATATATATATATATATATATATATATATATATATATATATTCTACTATTGCCATGTTGATGGTCGCTAGTGGGAGGAGCTTAGAGTGAAATATTACAAAATACAATAGTAACTGCATTTACGTTGAGAAATACAATAGTTATTCCATATATTATTCATACATGAAAGCACACACATTTCCTCACATCACTTGAGCATGCTGGGGTTGTATCAGTAACATTTGTGCGTCAAGCTTGAATGGTCCCCAAGCCAACATGCATCAGAAAACGCTAGACCCCTCTGAAGGATTCGAACCCGGTCAGCCATGCCCCTTGGCGTGTCCAGTTTTTGATAATATATGTCATACCTGCTTGATAATAAGGGGCCAGATTCACGAAAGCACTTACGCAAGCACTTACGAACGTGTACATCTTTCCTCAATCTTTGACGGCTTTGGTTACATTTATTAAACGGATTACAAGCATGAAAACTTGCCATTCAACTGTTGTTATTGTTATAAACAGCCTCCTGGTGCTTCGGAGCTCATTAACTGTTTAATAATTGTAAACAAAGCCGCCAAAGATTGAGAAAAGATGTACAGGTTCGTAAGTGCTTTCGTGAATCTGGCCCCTGATTTCTTTCGTGTCATATTAAGGTTTCTTTCCCCAACCCGTCCTCCCAATAGCACGTCGCATTTTGACGTATACTCTACCTGCGGCCAAACACTGTCGTTCTAGAAAATAGCAGCGGCTCGCGAAATTGACATAACGTCCCGTTTTCTATTCGTGGATCCTCTGTTAAGTTAGGATAAGGCACATTAGTAAGACTGTTTCTTGACGTTGGGAGCGCTCACGAGAACGGTCTCTCTCTCCCTCCAATTTTCTTGTTACATCCTTCCCGCGAGTTAATATGAGCCTATTAGCTCCGGTGGTGGAGGTCACGCCTCAACTACTCTCGATCTTCAACAGTGTCTCGACTCCACACAACCATCATCACTATAATCATCATCGTACTGCCACTGTAACCATCCACACTACACACCATCATCGCTGTAACCACTCTCACAACACATTTTCATATCTCTAACCCTTTTCAATACACACGCCTGAACACTGTAACCATCTTCACTACCCTCAATTATGGTACTGGCATGGGACCAGCAACACTGTTAGTGGCTTCCAACATTAATCATGTTGAAAATGATATGCTGGATGAACTCTCGTGAGGATCTCGGGCAGGTATTTAGCGTGATTGGAATGTAATGTGTGACGATAATCTCTTTCAAGAGAGATTGAGCCCGCTCTTCCCTACTAAGTACGTAAAAACAACATATAATATAGAAGATACGTCCACCAAATATCTCCAAAACGTTTTGCCCAGAGAGCAAAACGTATCCAGCACACCGGCACACCTGCTAGCTACCACCGCCGTAACCAGCTAACTACTTGTCCTTTGCCTGCCTGTCGCTGATTGGCTGGTGTCCCGTCGCACCTGCCCTCCGCCCTCCGCCACAAGTTGATGTCTGGGCTGCAGTGGCCCAGTATTGTCAGAATATCTCAGTGCTCCTTGCAGTTGACATCTCTCGCTGGTAGACTAAGCCTTGGCTTTCGTGTACTAAGGGAGGTGGCAGCTCGAAGCCAATATTCCAGCTCCATTCATATTTATTTTGCCATCACTGTAACTCACTTGTCATAACGTAACTTTTCCTTTGCCAGTGATTATTCATATTATTTTGTTTGTTGACTTGTCTTTTATATTTTATGTACTTAACTTTATTCATGTCTTGTTTTTCTAAAGTAATTAAAATTTCATTGTTAATTTACTTGTGTTTTGTGTGTCTTCCCATTACCTTACCACAGACGAAAGCTCCAGCTTTTCTCTTTTTTTTCTATAATGTGACGAGGCCCTGCCCCTAGCTTTTGAAACAGCCGAACACCAACGCTTTACCGTCACAAATGCAATTCGTCATTTCATTAAAAGGGGAGAAAGGGTCACCCTGCAATGTTTGGTGAGGTCTGTCTCAAGCATCTTCCCTGCTATCGCCAACAGACCTATTTTATACAGGTTAGGTTAAATTTCGTTAGGTAAGGCTAGGTTAAATTGTTACGTTAGGTTGTTTGATGACCAAATCAAGCGACAGAAGATGAACAAAGTTTGATGTTTCGGTCCATCCTGGACTTTAAAAAGTTGTGTGAGGAATGCCACTACAGTCAAGCACACATGACTTGATAATGGTCCACGACGGTCGACTGATATGGGTCCAGGGCGGACTAATAAGGGTCCAGAAGAAACCAATAAAGGTTTCTTTTACTTTTCTGAAAACGTTTCCTGAACGTCGGTCCAGGACGGACCGAAACGTCGTCCTTTCTCCATCTTCTGTGGTGTGGTCATCATATCATCAGCCACGTTATTGTGACTCATCATCTGGTTAAGTTGCTACGCTTGGTTGTTTTATTAAATGAAGTTAGGTCGAATTACGATTACCAATTTCTAATTCAAATTCACAGGCTAGCAAGGTGTTGTGACTATTCCTTCCAACGTTATGCCCCTTATGTGTAATGGGAGCGAGGATCAAAAAGCCTTCGCTTGGGCAACTGAAAATAACATGATGTTTAACGGTGACAAGTTCCAGGTACTTAGGTATGGTGGAAACGTAGAACTTAAGCGAAACACAAGGTACAGGTCACAAGCAGATCTACTCACAGAAGGAAAGCAACATGTAAAAGATCTCGGAATTATGATGTCTGACGACCTGACATTTAGTGAACATAACCGAGCAAATATAGCGGCGGCGGGCCAGGACAATGATAGGATGGAGTGAACGTTCACATCCAGAGACCCCACAGCAATGGTAATACTATTTAAATCACTGGTGCTGTCCCGTCTGGAGTATTGTTCAGTACTCACTTTCCCTTTCAGAGCGGGAGAGATTTCTAAATTAGAGTGAATACAGAGAACATATACGGCACGCATTGACAAGATAAAACATCTAAATTATTGGGACCGTCTCAAGGCTCTCAAAATGTACTCTCGGGAAAGGAGACGACAAAGGTATCAAATAATATATATATGGAAGATAATGGAAAACCAGGTTCCAAATTTGCACAGTAGAATAACAACATACTGGATCGAAAGGTACGGAAGGAAATGCAGAATAGTACCAGTGAGGAGTAGAGGTGCCACAGCCGCCTATGGCACCTCTACTTTTTGTTACATACTTGAAAATTCCAAATGCCTTTGCTGGGACTAGATAGAGCCTCTGTCCTCTTGAGGCATAGCTGAGTGCCGTACCACTGTACCACACCACAAAGCTGAGTGCTGTACCACTGTACCACCACACCACAAAGCTGAGTGCTGTACCACTGTACCACCACACCACAAAGCTGAGTGCTGTACCACTGTACCACACCACAAAGCTGAGTGCCGTACCACTGTACCACACCACAAAGCTGAGTGCTGTACCACTGTACCACACCACAAAGCTGAGTGCTGTACCACTGTACCACACTACAAAGCTGAGTGTTGTACCACTGTACCACACTACAAAGCTGAGTGCTGTACCACTGTACCACACTACAAAGCTGAGTGCTGTACCACTGTACCACCACACCACAAAGCTGAGTGCTGTACCACTGTACCACCACAAAGCTGAGTGCTGTACCACTGTACCACACCACAAAGCTGAGTGCTGTACCACTGTACCACACCACAAAGCTGAGTGCTGTACCACTGTACCACACCACAAAGCTGAGTGCTGTACCACTGTACCACACCACAAAGCTGAGTGCTGTACCACTGTACCACACCACAAAGCTGAGTGCTGTACCACTGTACCACACTACAAAGCTGAGTGATGTACCACTGTACCACACTACAAAGCTGAGTGATGTACCACTGTACCACACTACAAAGCTGAGTGCTGTACCACTGTACCACACCACAAAGCTGCGTGCTGTACCACTGTACCACACTACAAAGCTGAGTGCTGTACCACTGTACCACACTAAAAAATCTGAGTGCTGTACTACTGTACCACAAAGCTGAGTGCTGTACCACTGTACCACACTAAAAAATCTGAGTGCTGTACCACTGTACCACATCACAAAGCTGAGTGTTGTACCACTGTACCACACCACAAAGCTGAATGCTGTACCACTGTACCACAAAGCTGAGTGTTGTACCACTGTACCACACCACAAAGCTGAGTGCTGTACCACTGTATATATAATAATATAATTGTGTGTGTATTCACCTACTAGTACTCACCTAGTTGTGCTTGCGGGGGTTAAGCTCTGCTCTTTCGACCCGCCTCTCAACTGTTAATCAACTGTTTCTACATTTTTCACACACACACACACACACACACACACACACACACACACACACACAAAGGGTGGAAGCTGCAAACTCAGATGAGTCACAGAGATGTTAGGAAGTATTCTTTTAGCGTGAGAGTAGTGGGAAAATGGAATGCACTTAAGGAACAGGTTGTGGAAGCAAACTCTATTCATAATTTTAAAACCAGGTATGATAGGGAAATAGGACAGGAGTCATTGCTGTAAACAACCGATGGCTAGAAAGGCGGGATCCAAGAGTCAATGCTCAATCCTGCAAGCGCAAATAGGTGAGTACACACCCCCCCCCCCAGGAAGCAGCCCGTATTAGCTGTCTAACTCCCAGATTGGCAATGCTGCACTGACATTTAAAGATGGAAATGTGGCATTTTTAAGAAAAACTGAATAGCGTTTAAACTTATGACAAAAATGTAGTTGCAACCAAGTCAGAATTTTGGATTTTGCAACAACGATACTTGGGGTCAATGTACCATGTACAATGTGAGCAAGGGAGCCGGTCGGCCGAGCGAACAGCACGCTGGACTTGTGATCCTGTGGTCCTGGGTTCGATCCCAGGCGCCGGCAAGAAACAATGGGCAGAGTTTCTTTCACCCTATGCCCCTGTTACCTAGCAGTAAAATAGGTACCTGGGTGTAAGTCAGCTGTCACGGGCTGCTTCCTGGGGGTGGAGGCCTGGTCGAGGACCGGGCTGCGGGGACACTTAAAAAAGCCCCGAAATCATCTCAAGATAACCTCAAGAAGATCTCAAGATAACCTCAAGAAGATCTCAAGATAACCATTAATGAAGTTAATACAAGTGACATGAAAAGGTATTCAGCGAGTGGTAATATTCTGCGCCTCAGGGGGCCACAACCTACCTCAGGGGGCCACAACCTACCTCAGGGGGCCACAACCTACCTCAGGGAGCCACAACCTGTCTAAGTATTCTCGTCACCTGGTAATCAAGGCCGTTCGCCAACCGGTTTAAAAACCTGCGTAACGGAGCGTAAGGAAACGATATACATACAACATTAAAAATGATAAAACTAGATTTGTTGAAATGCCAGTGTAGTGTTTGACGGTACCCGGCTCGTTTGAAACGTTTGACGGTACCCGGCTCGTTTGAAACGTTTGACGGTACCCGGCTCGTTTGAAACGTTTGACGGTACCCGGCTCGTTTGAAACGTTTGACGGTACCCGGCTCGTTTGAAACGTTTGACGGTACCCGGCTCGTTTGAAACGTTTGACAGTACCCGGCTTGGTACCGGCTCTGCAGAACTAATGGTACTGACCTGACAGTACATCCGGCCGCAGGAAACGGTCCATAAAAATATAATGGACGCTGCTATGAGGCGAGACCGCATCAGTCAGTTAATTCTGCCTGTATTGTTACCCAGGAAACACACAAAATGAATAACAATATAATCCAAACATTTGTAGCCAAGAGTTGAGGTCAGAGGTCATGGTAGGGTCAGAGGTCATGGTAGGGTCAGACGGGGCATGGTCGGGGCAACATGTTAACCTCTAACGAGGCTACGCTAACAGCCTGACTAACTTACCTAATTGGTTGGCGGCGACGACTGAGAGCGCTGTCAGGAGGTACAGGTGGACGACCTTCATTGTGGGGGGTTGACCTGGCACGCCTGGTGCCTCTGGAGCCTGGTGCCCCTGGAGCGTGGCACCCCTGGAGCGTGGCACGCCTGGTGCCCCTGGAGCGTGGCACGCCTGGTGCCCCTGGAGCGTGGCACCCCTGGTGCCTCTGGAGCGTGGCACCCCTGGAGCGTGGCACGCCTGGTGCCCCTGGAGCGTGGCACCCCTGGTGCCCCTGGAGCGTGGCACCCCTGGTGCCCCTGGAGCGTGGCACTCCTGGAGCGTGGTTCAGCACGTACTAGTGCATCCAAAACGATGATCCTGGCACTGGCAGCACCACACGCGCGCGCACGCACACACACGCGCGAGTTAACCACCAACACTTAGGTCATTGACCACACTACGCTATCTAACGTTACGCATCCTCATATATGTATCTTATATATTGGAGGATAATAAATACGAACTTACTGTTGCACTCTTAATATATTTACACAATTATTCATTACTCGTTCATATATATAAGCTGTTTGGGGAAATTTCTGAATATAAATATTTCTATATGAACTCCATGTTTTCAAAATATAAACTATACACTGATGTGACAGGCTTGCTGGAAGGTTCCCCCGAGGTAAACATCAGAGGCAAACCACAACAGCCCCTGTTAAACACACTTCCAGAGAGCGAGGGGTAGCACGGCAAGCAAGCCAGGAGCGGCGTAGGGGAGCGGCGTATGACCTCTCCCCGCGGCGTCACCAACAACACTGACTGTCAACTTGGGTCTTGGTGGCGGTGCGACCCCCACTGCCAGGTACCGCTAGCCTGGTGCCTCCCTGCTTCCTTCCTTGCCACACCCTCTCCCTGCCACCCCCCACTGCCAGGTACCGCTAGCCTGGTGCCTCCCTGCTTCCTTCCTTGCCACACCCTCTCCCTGCCACCCCCCGCTGCCAGGTACCGCTAGCCTGGTGCCTCCCTGCTTCCTTCCCTGCCACACCCTCTCCCTGCCACCCCCCCACTGCCAGGTACCGCTAGCCTGGTGCCTCCCTGCTGCCTTCCCTGCCACACCCTCTCCCTGCCACCCCCCGCTGCCAGGTACCGCTAGTCTGGTGCCTCCCTGCTGCCTGCCTTCCTTCCCTGCCACACCCTCTCCCTGCCACCCTCCACTGCCAGGTACCGCTAGTCTGGTGCCTCCCTGCTGCCTGCCTTCCTTCCTTCCCTGCCACCCACCCCCCCCCCTGCCAGGTACCGCTAGCCAGCCCCTGCTGCCTTCCCTGCCACACCCTCTCCCTGCCCCCCCCCCCACTGCCAGGTACCGCTAGCCAGCCCCTGCTGCCTTCCCTGCCACACCCTCTCCCTACCACCCCCCCCCACTGCCAGGTACCGCTAGCCAGCCCCTGCTGCCTTCCCTGCCACACCCTCTCCCTGCCACCCCCCCCCCCCCACTGCCAGGTACCGCTAGCCAGCCCCTGCTGCCTTCCCTGCCACACCCCCCCCCACTGCCAGGTACCGCTAGCCAGCCCCTGCTGCCTTCCCTGCCACACCCCCCCCCCCCACTGCCAGGTACCGCTAGCCAGCCCCTGCTGCCTTCCCTGCCACACCCTCTCCCTGCCACCCCCCCCACTGCCAGGTACCGCTAGCCAGCCCCTGCTGCCTTCCCTGCCACACCCTCTCCCTGCCACCCCCCACTGCCAGGTACCGCTAGCCAGCCCCTGCTGCTTTCCCTCCCTGCCACACTCCGCCTCACCACCGTGACAACACCCACCTATACAGTTGGTGGTGTGTTCTGAGGTTATCGTGGATATCGCTGCACAGTTGCTGGCGATAGCAACAAGCTGCGGCTCCTGAGGCTAACATACTCACCTTCATTTATTTCCACCCGAGAAAATATATAATAACTTTTTTCCAGGAAAATTACTTATTCTCTTTTAAGGGAGGATAATGCAAACATACGCAATAAATGAAAACTAGTTCGATTTCATTCAAACTTTTTTGACGAGTTGTATATGAAAAGAGATTCATCTGGTCTAAGTCTCAGCATCGTAGCATAAATAGGGAGGAAAAAAAATTAATTTGTCAAAAAATGTCCAAAACGGTCAAAAATTAACATCAAACACAAGTGTCAACTGAAATCATGTCTATGACTCTCAGGTATCACAATAGCATGTAATAAAAATATTTAATAATTAGTATTATCCCCCAAAAATTGAGTTAAATTTTTTTTAATATATTTTTCATTTTTTCCATTTTTTTCTTGTTTATCGGACGATTTCCATGAAACTTATACACCTGACGGCACGTAAGACTATCTGTAAGGGTGCCAATTTTGGAGGAAATTGGTTGATGTCAACCTCAGCCACAGATGGCAGCACCTTAAACTTTATTTTTTACTTATTGATTTTCAAGTAATATAAAGGTTCTTATAACTCTTTAATTTTTTATTCAATTTACATGAAACTTACACCTTATATGTAGAGTTTAGGTTTCTACAATCTGGTTTGAACTTTTTTTTTCCTAAGTTCATTTATTGATTTTATAATAGTTATAAACCATGATATATTTGCATAATTTTTTTATGGAACTTTGACTATTTGTATTAGTACAAATAAACATATTTTTGGAAAATCTGCTGAATTAGATCCTTTATTATATTGTGACGATAATCTCTTTCAAGAGAGATTGAGCCTGCTCTTCCCTACCTAAAGTTACGTCCAGTCTACAAGTATAAGATGCTACATTCAAGACACGTCCACCAGTAGCACAAAACGTTTTGACCAGGAGGCAAAACGTACCCTAAACCCCCAACTCCACACACCCTCCACGCCGGCTCGTCATCAACCAGCCAACTACCCATCCCAGCCTGCCTGCTCCTGATTGGTGACTCGCCGACCCACACCTGCACACTGAAGGAGGATGACGATTGGGCCAATGTCGAACAACTAGTGATTCCCACCAGCCTACGGCCCGATATTCTACACCTGGCCCACGGACCTCTTTCTCACTTATGGTTTTAACAAAACCTACCACGGAATCAGACAAGACTACTACTGGCCAGGTATGGTAAAAGATGTTAAAAAGTACGTACAACAGTGTCATACATGTCAGATGGCAGGTAAACCTAACATCTCTATTCCCCAGGCTCCACTAAAACCCATCCACGTGCTTGCGGAACCTTTCCACAGACTCATCATAGACTGTGTTGGTCCTTTACCCCGGACCAGTTCTGGCAACGCCTATATATTAACTATCATGTGTCCTACCACCAGATTCCCCATAGCAGTTCCAGTAAAGAACATTACGGCTGCTACTGTGGTGAAACACCTATTGAAGATCTTCACCCAGTATGGATTTCCAAGAGAGGTTCAAAGTGACTGTGGCACCAACTTCACCAGTGATCTCTTCAAGGAGACACTGGAAGAGTTCAACATCACACAGGTACTGTCCAGCCCCTATCATCCTGCTTCACAGGGTTCTCTTGAACGTAGTCATCAGACTATTAAAGCACTCCTAAAGAAATTCTGCAAATACACCTTGAAGGACTGGGATAAACAACTTGACCTCATTATGTGCATTTTCAGAAGTCTCCCCAATGAGTCTCTAGGAGCGTCTCCTTATGAGATGCTCTACGGACATAAGTGCCGTACTCCTCTCAAAGCTTTTAAGGACTCTCTACGTAATGCCACCTTCAGTGACCCTCAGAATGTGCCCCAGTTTCTTCAAAACTTAAAACACATTCTAGAGAGAGTACGTAAATTTGCTAATGACAATCTATTGAAAGCCCAGGAGAGGATGAAGACTCATTTTGACCAAAGCAGCAAATTAAGGAAATTTAAAACAGGAGACTTCGTGTTGGCATATTTTCCTATCCCAGGTTCTCCATTGCAAAACAAGTTTTCAGGACCTTACCGCATCAAGGAGTGCAGAAACAACCACAACTACGTTCTTGAGACTCCAGATAGGCGGCGGAAGACCCAGTTGTGCCACGTCAACCTCCTGAAGCAGTATCAAGGTACTCCCCCCACTGTGTTGGTATCATTATCCACATTTAAAAGTCCATACCTCCACAGTGAGACCTTCCCTGCTTCTCTCGAAAGCACTAACACTGAGTCGGTGCTTTCCAACTCGGAAATCCTTACTAATCTTCATACCTATTTGCAGGACAGTAATAGTGCATCTCTCATCAGAATCTTCAAGGAACACCAGAAGTTGTTCAGCGATAATCCACAGGAGTGTAATGTGGTTCAGCACGACATCCAACTACTCCCCGACACCCGGCCGATTCGTCAACCTTTCTACCGAATCAGCCCGAGTAAGAAGGAAGTCATGCATGCTGAGGTACAGCACCTCCTGGATCATGGGCTGGCCACCCCTTGTGAGTCCCCTTGGGCCTCACCCTGCATCTTGGTTCTGAAACCGCATGGTAAGGTGAGGTTATGTACCGACTATCGGAAATTGAATCTTGTGACTGTCAAGGATGTGTACCCATTACCTAGAATAGATGACAACCTTGACGCCATTGGTAATGCGCGGTACCTATCGAAGCTGGACTTACTAAAAGGATATTACCAGGTATGTTTGACGGAGCGAGCTAAGGAAATATCTGCCTTTACCACTCCTTTTGGCCTTTACAGATATGAACGCCTTCCATTTGGACTATGTAATGCCCCGGCCACCTTTCAGCGAGCTGTCAACTGCGTCATCCAGGGCTTAGATGATACCTACGCCTACTTGGATGATATCGTTGTGGCAACCAACACCTGGAGCGAACATCTGCTCCAGCTGCAACGATTGTTTGCCAAGCTCCTGACAGCCGGCCTCACCATCAACTTGGGCAAGTCCACCTTTGCCAAAGGTAAAGTGCGTTATCTTGGTCATGAGATAGGGAGTGGCAGCCTAGCTCCGTTAAACATACATACCCAAGCCATCCAGCATTGCCCACAGCCTACCACCAGGAAGCAGCTCCTGCGCTTCCTTGGTCTTGCCTCCTATTACCGTAGGTTTGTGAAGAACTTTAGTACGGTGGCGACACCATTGATCACTTTAACCAGCCCCAAGCAACGGTATCATTGGACCATTCAGCAAACCATTGCTTTTGAACAACTTAAATTCCTGCTCTGTTCTAATCCTATTCTCGCCTCGCCAGATATCACGAAGCCTTTCATCCTCCATGTTGACGCCAGTGGTACCGGCATCGGGGGTGTCCTGATGCAACAACGAGGCGAGGAGGTTCTACCTGTTAGCTACTACAGCTACAAGTTAAAACCTCACCAAAAGAACTACAGCACTATCGAAAAGGAGCTCCTCTCCATCGTCCTGAACTTGCAGCACTTCAAACCGTACCTGCAAGGTACTCGGTCTACCACCATCTACTCGGACCACAATCCCCTACGCTTCCGGCAGCAAGCCCAATTCAACAATCAACGGCTTCTACGATGGGCTTTAAATCTGCAGAATTTCAACCTGGAGATCTTCTACATCAAGGGTTCTGACATCATAGCAGACGCCCTCTCCAGAGTCTATGAGGTAGAGACAGCTCCACCTACCACTCTACCACCTGAAGATGTAACTTCACCCAGAACCGCAGGCTTCGGGGGAGAGTTGTGACGATAATCTCTTTCAAGAGAGATTGAGCCTGCTCTTCCCTACCTAAAGTTACGTCCAGTCTACAAGTATAAGATGCTACATTCAAGATACGTCCACCAGTAGCACAAAACGTTTTGACCAGGAGGCAAAACGTACCCTAAACCCCCCAACTCCACACACCCTCCACGCCGGCTCGTCATCAACCAGCCAACTACCCATCGCAGCCTGCCTGCTCCTGATTGGTGACTCGCCGACTGCACACCTGCACACTGCACCTCAGCACCATCTACCTGAGTCGAAGTTTGAGCTTGGACCAGCCATTAACTTTAGAATATTCTTTGTGCTCTAAGAGTTGACATCTCTCTCTGGCATACTAAGCTCTCTGGCTTTTGTATACTAAGGGAGGTCTCAGCCATAGCCAATATTCTCAGCACCATTTTACCATTTACTATTTTGTCTCACATTGTTTTTGCATTTATCTTTGTTATTTAATTGCACTATTCATTTCCCCGAGATTTGTCTTTATTTTCATTTATGTTTAAAATAAATATTAAAGTTTCATTGTTCATACTTTGTGTTTTACGTGTTCCTCCCTCTCACTTACCACAGACAACAGGCAAGCAGTCTATCTTTTTTTGTAAGTGTGACCAGGCATTGACACCTGCCATTGGAGGACTGCCGAACATCAACACTCCAACACTTTCCCGTCACAATATGCTATTGTGATAGAAGAGTGTCACAGAAATGATTTCATTTGAAACTCGTGGTTGTAATTTCGACTTGAAAATGTGTAAAATTCGTTGAAAAAAAAAAATCTCCCTTTCTATTTAGGCTGCAATACTGAAACTTGGAACAATTGCAGCCCTTTTTATATACACAACTAGTAAAAAAAGATTGGCTGACATTGAACAACTTATAAGAAACGAAGTTATGCCCCTCCTTAAGTTATATACGGGTTTTTGGGCACCGTCTTGGAAGGTTTAGGAGATAACACTAAGATTTACTTAACATTTTCATAGTATTTTCTAAATAAAAAGGTGTATACACACACACACACACACACACACACACACACACATTCAAAATAAACACAATGCACTAACACCCTTGTGAAGATATTTTAAAATATCTTTAGAAAATATTTCATATTGTCGGGGTTAGGAAGCTGTTCGCTTTCTTGAGGGCTGCCTTGGGCCTATAGGGCCACCTAGGCCTGCGGTTGATGGACCTGTCACAGGAGGCAGCCCACAACAGCTTAATTAGTTGCGGGTACCTGTTTCCTGCTACTGTACAGGTGCATCAGGTGCAAGGAAAATAGGAAACGTTGCTCAGATGTCTCGTCCCGTCCAGAACCCATTGATTAATGTTGCACAACCCACACGCGCACGCACACATACGCACGCATATGTAAACACACGCACGCAAGTGCAAACACGCACACACACACATGCACACATACACATATATAAGCATGCATGCACAAACATATACGTGCATGCACAAACATATACATGCATGCATACACATATACAAGCATGCATACACATATACAAGCATGCATACACAAACATATACATGCACGCATACACAAACATATACATGCATGCATACACCAACATATACATGCATGCATACACAAACATATACATGCACGCATACACAAACATATACATGCATGCATACACCAACATATACATGCATGCATACACAAACATATACATGCACGCATACACAAACATATACATGCACGCATACACAAACATATACATGCATGCATACACC
>NC_091174.1:18342064-18426189 GCF_040958095.1 Procambarus clarkii
ACCTACCACAGCCCGGTTGGTCCGGCACTCCTAGAAGAAAACAGTCTAGTTTCCTCTTGAAGATGTCCACTGTTGTTCCGGCAATATTTCTGTTTCTCGCTGGTAGGACGTTGAACAACCGCGGACATCTGATGTTTATACAGTGTTCTCTGATTGTGCATATGGCACCTCTGCTCTTCACTGGTTCTATTCTGCATTTTCTTCCATATCGTTCACTTCAGTAGGTTGTTATTTTACTGTGTAGATTAGGGACCTGGCCCTCCAGTATTTTCCATGTGTATATTATTTGGTATTTCTCTCGTCTCCTTTCTAGTGAGTACATTTGGAGATCTTTGAGACGATCCCAATAATTTAGGTGCTTTATCTCGTCTATATATGCCGTATATGCTCTCTGTATTCCCTCTATTTCAGCAATCTCTCCTGCTCTGAAGGGGGAAGTGAGTACTGAGCAGTACTCAAGACGGGACAACACAAGTGATTTGAAGAGTACAACCATTGTGATGTGATCTCTGGACTTGAAGGTTCTCGTAATCCATCCTATCATTTTTCTGGCTGACGCAATACTTGCTTGGTTATGCTCCCTAAACGTTAGGTCGTCGGACATCATTTTTCCAAAATCCTTGACATGCTGTTTTCCTACAATGGGCAGATTCGATTGTGTTTTGAACCCTGTATTATGTTTCAGATCCTCATTTTTGCCGTATCTGAATACCTGGAATTTATCACCGTTAAACATCATGTTATTTTCTGCTGCCCAATCGAAAACTTTGTTAATATCTGTTTGTAGTTTTTCAATGTCTTCAACAGAGGTAATTTTCATGCTGATTTTTGTATCATCTGCAAAGGATGACACGAAGCTGTGACTTGTATTTTTGTCTATAATTGATATGAGAATAAGGAACAGTAGCGGTGCAAGGACTGTACCTTGAGGTACAGAGCTTTTAACTGCGCTCGGACTCGATTTTACTTAATTGACTGTTACTCTTTGTGTTCTGCTTGACAGGAAATTGAGAATCCAGCGTCCTACTTTACCAGTTATTCCATTGACCTCATTTTGTGTGCAATCACTCCATGGTCACATTTGTCGATGCCTTTGCAAAATCTGTGTACACGACATCTACATTATGTTTTTCTTCTAATGCCTCAGTGATTGTGTCATAATGGTCAAGTAGCTGTGAGAGGCATGATCTTCCTGCTCTAAATCCATGTTGGCCTGGGTTGTGGAGGTCATTGGTTTCCATGAATCTAGTGACCTGACTCCTGATCACTCTCTCGAATACTTTTATTATGTGGGACGTTAGTGCAACTGGTCTATAATTCTTTGCCAATTACCTCCCTTGTGTAGAGGGGCTATGTCTGCTTTTTTAAGCGCATCTGGTATCTCCCCTGTGTCCAAGCTCTTCCTCTACACTATACTGAGTGCCTGTGCTACTGGCACTTTGCATTTCTTTATAAATATTGAATTCCGTGAGTCTGGACCCGGGGCTGAGTGCATGGGCATAGTGTCAATTTCTCTTTCAAAATCTGTTATGCTTGTGTTGATATCGGTTATATTTACAGGTGTTTGGATATCATTCATAAAGATATTGTCCGAATCTTCCACTTTCATGCTGTGTATCGGAGTGCTAAACGTGTCCTCATACGGCTTTTTTAGGATTTCACTAATTTCTTTGTCATCCCCAGTGCATGAACCTTCACTAATACGAATAGTTCCAATACTGGCAGTGGTTTTCGCTTTTGATTTAGTATATGTGAAGAAATATTTTGGGTTTTTCTTTATTTCTTGAATTGCTTTCTGTTCTAGTTGCCTTTCTTCAGTCTGATAGGAATGCTTCAGTCTCTGTTCGATTTCTTCAATCTCCCTGTTTAAATTATTTCTTCTTCATACACAAGACCAATCTGCAGGAAGCCATTGCAGCTGCTGCAAACAAAGCTATTCCAATCATTATCCCAGGAAACATAAAACGAAAGAACTAATGGTTCTATAGTGATGAAGTTAAAGAACAAAACCAGAGTCAACATTTTCAGAAAACATCTAAAAGAGAAACTCCACACCAGAAGGAAGAACTCTGCTAAGAGCGGTTCAAGAAACGGTCTTCCCTGTTGCAAGACGAGTTTCTAGAGAAGTAAAGGAGGCAAGATGGTTTGAGTGGTATCAAACTCAAAATGAACATAGAAGTCTTGGCAAGATATGGGGTCAGATTAAAACCATATCAGGTCGACCAGCCCGACCACAGCCATGATGTATTCAACCATTGCAGGAGGCTGAGAGACTTGCTCTCCAATTTGCAGAAAGAACAGCTTCATATCAGCTTCCTGCAATGGTCAGAAGGCAACAAGAACAATTGAAACAAGAGAGGTTGACAGCCATTCATGAGAGCATAGCTACAAATGACGAATGTGACTGTCCCTTCACCAAACAAGAACTAATCGGTGCCAAAAAAGTGGTAAGGACGCTTCACCAGGTGCTGATAACATTACACACTCAATGGTCGCACACGCAAGTCCTGCTGGAGAACAAGGGATATTGGACGTTATCAATGCATCTTGGCAGCAAGGCAAACTACCGACCTCTTGGAAGAAAGCAGACATTACAATTCCTAAGCGGAAAGAACCTGGCAATTACAGTCCCATCTCATAAACATCATTCTTTAGTAAAACTGCAGAACGGATGGTCTGAAATGGGCTACTGTGGAAGACTGGAGACCTGCATAAACACATTTGGCTTCACTAAAGGAGTAGGTACTACCAACTGCATAACAACATTACTAGGAACAGTTAACTCAGATCCAGTTACAGTGATCTTCCTTGATCTAGAAAAAGCATTTGAACTTGCAAGTCCGCAAGCAATTATACACACGTTAGTTAAAAAAGGTGTAAAGGGAAATATGTTAGCATGGATTCTAGACTACCTAAGTCACAGGTATGCCAGAGTAAAGTTGCAACGACAAGTGTCGGACTACCACTTGCAGGAGAATGGGTCCTCAGTCCTAGTCTTTTTAACATCCTTATGGAAAACTTCATTACCATGACATTTGCAGAAGGGGTTAAATTGCTAAACTATGCTGATGATACAGCATTAGTCATTACAGGTCCTTCGCTTCTAAATAAAGCACAAGGAGTGTTAGATAAAGTAAGATCTGAATGCAGCATTTTAGGGCTAAATATATCTGCACAAAAGTCTAAGGCAATAAGACTATGTGGCAACACTCCAGACAGGCACTTACACATTCAAGACATTAACCTTTATTGGGTTACACAACATCAATATATTGGAGTGTGGATAGATTCTAAAATGACATTCAACAAGCAAATTCAATATCTGAAGGAGAAAGCAAAATCACGACTAAATATAATGAGAGCAATCACAGGGCCCCGTCTAGGAGCGGGACACAAAGTGTTAAGAATGTTTTACATACACGCCGTTCGTTCCCTGGTTGATTATTATTATATTGTGGGTTGGTGTCGTCGTCGTTGTTGTTGATCCTTCTTTCTGGACAACCCAACCCACAACTCGGTAGAGTGCTTATACTTTACCAGGAGATCACCCCGGGGGCTTCTGGCTCTTGTAGAGGGGCTCAACGTCACCCGTTTAGGGGATGCGGCTCCAATACTTAGCCTCGTTGTTACGTGCACACACTCACTCGAGCCGCTGTGACTCCCCACTCTCTCCTTAGGTAATATGATCTCAATCCCTTTGACTTATTAGTTTTCCGTCCTACCCTGTCCACAGTGGTGGTTCTTGGTTCTCTCTCTCTCTCTCTCTCTCTCTCTCTCTCTCTCTCTCTCTCTCTCTCTCTCTCCTTTACTACATCCTGGGAAGCCTCACTAGGACAAGGGCAAACACCAGCAAATTTGAATACATTTACTGGACAAAGCACATACACAATACATACACATATAATAATAATAATAATAATAATAACAATAATAATGAATCCTACACTCTATACTATTTCAGTCAGGTTGCACTCCAACACCATCAGAACTCTATCATCTGCTTATCAAGTGGTATCCTATCTCCCAATTCACGATCAAATACTACCAACCTCCTCAAGTATTTCAAGTCTTATAACACAATGTTGCACTATCAGCAAGAGAATGTATATTTATAAACACATACAAGGAAAACCAGCATATGACTGCAATAACATAAATATTAGTATAAATGTTATTTGATATACAACAATGATCAATCGATCACTCTATCAATCCTAGAACACATACATCTGTAGGTAATCCAGCCTACGACTGTAACTCTATACTTCAGTATAAGTACTCCTTGACACAAAAAGGGCAAACAATCACTCACCTTTCACTGCGTCTTGCACGCTAATGACAACCAAACTCTCTACCAACTCCCTACAAGTAATCAACCAGAACTTCCCTTCCACCTCTGGAAGTTCACTACCCTGATCTCTTCAGGTTCTTCTGGGTTTATCCACCAGGATCCACCGCAGCTCCTCCAGGCTGCTACACCATGAAGTGTTCCTTGAGAAACTATGGTGCTTCACCACTTCTACTAGGGTCCTCCACAGCTCTCCTGGCTGCTACACCATGAAGTTTCCTCGAACAGAACTGGAGTTTCGCCTCTGGTATTACAGAAGTACGTGACACTCCTCTTCACTGCTTCTCCTCACAGCTCGAGGTCCTACTCTTCCACTGTGGGGGCTACTCTTCCTCGGAGTACACTACTCCTTCCACAGTCTTGGAGTCTCTTCCACTAACTCACTCTTAGTGGCTCGAAGTTCACAGCAACTTCTTCCCCAAAGACAAACCTGCAACCCATTGACACTCCAATAAAAACGTTTCCCCTTAAACACACAAACGAAATAATCCACACAATATGTTTGCCTCCAACATCTATCAGCTCTCTACATACTGTGAGAGTGGACTTCCCCGTTTGGGCTGGTCCATGCTCCGCCTTACCCGGCGGGCAGCTCCTCAACTCTCGTAGGGTCCTCCACCGCCAGTTGGCTTCAGGCGGTCGACGGGAGAGGACGTGCTGCTCGTCCCTCCAGCTGTCTCATCTCCGTCCTTTTATTTAGGTTTCCTGCCTTACCAAAACATGTCTAACTTATCAATAAACATTCGCTACTGTCGCATGGCACACGACCAACTACAAATAATCACTATAAACTTGCTTAAATCGTGCTTACCACAGATTGTCTAGTCGAGGGCGCTCTCCCTCTGACGGCGTCTGATCATTATCGTGGGCGCTCCCACGGCCCACGATAATGTCTCTGGGCGGCTTAACAAACTCTCCTTGCCGTCCAGGACTTGAGACCTCACATTCCCAGCTCGATTCCACAGCTGGAACGTCTGCACACTTCCTTTCTCTTGGAGATATGTCACTAGGGGTCCCTCTCTGACAGGAGCTTACACAGCGCAGCTTCCCCTTGCGATGTCTGGTACTCAAGTGACTTAAGCTCCTCTCTAAGTGAGCCTCACACCTCCAGCAAATTATCCACATCTCCTAACCAGTCATTTATCTATTTTCTTATTCACTGCCCATAATCTTAAATTGTTTATCAAATCCAACCATTTTACATCTGTGTCTTCACCCCTATATTTCCTAGACCTTCTAGTCAGATCAGGCTTGATAGAATAATTCTCAAAGGGGAGACTCGTTTTTCGGCTACCTGGGATCATAACATTATTCATTGCCTGCCTTACTCACTCTTTCTCCTGGTCAGCGGGGCAAACGTTGAGGTTATTCAAAACGATGCAATGCGAGTCATAACAGGGGCCCCCAGATGGCCTAAACGGATGGCCTGAACTCCCAGATGGCAGGAACCTAAGATGGCCCGCACCAAGCTAACATCGATTGAAATAGGGGTAAAAGGGATTGCTGTGTGCATGCTGACCAAGATATTGACTAGACCTAGAATCAGTTCACTTAAAAGATATAACCACTGAAACACTAACTCGGGATAGAAGAGCCTCTAATAGCAACAGGTGGATCCATTGTGCGATAAACACCATCAATACATTCGATATAACAAATACAATCACTGAGAGGGGTGTTGACAAAGTATATGCAGACTTTTTATGTAAGCCCCTTGGAAATCTCTGCCAGCAGACTTTAAGATTATGGCTCTAGAAGGAAAAAAGAACTAGACTAATCCTCATCTGCTACATAATATTGCACAGATGCATATAGAAGAAAACTTTGCATCTGATAGCTTCACATACTTCACAGATGGATCAGTAGACCAGCAGGGACAAGAAACCAGAGTTGCATTGCGTCGAAAATTTAGACAACGAATGTCCGGTAACGACTCAGTATTGTGTCGAAAATTGGTGGTGGCCAATTTGGGAGGGGCGGGAGTGGTGCGCCGCGGTTTTGGACATTATATGCATATACTCCTGTAGGGAATTTCATTGCGAATACATTGATACCAAAAGGAAAGACCTAGGACCAGAATTGAGGTATCAAAGTTGAAAAGAGTATACCCATCTTATTGCTCTTGATGAGCGCTCACTGGGGTAATGCTCCGTCACTTTCTCTGTTTGCTGTGGGTGGTGCGCCGGGTTTTTGGACTTTATATTTGCATATACTCCTGTAGCGAATTCTATAGCGAACACAATAATTCCAAAATGAAAGACCTAGGACGAAAATTGAGGTGACCAAATTGAAGAGTGTGTACACATTTTATTGCTCTTGCGTGCACCCCGGTAACTCGCTATCACTTTCACAGCCTCTCGCCGGGCTTTTGGGCTTTATATGCTTTTAGTCCTGTAGAGAATTCTGTTGTGAACACATTGATACCAAACTGAAAAACCTAGGACGAGAATTGAAATGACAAAGTTGAAAAGAGTATACACTTTTTCAGAGTTACCACGTGCTTCCGTGGAATGCCCAGACCCAACCTGGGATAGCGTAGCACTCGTTCGCTCAGAACAACAAAGTGTTAAGACAGAAAACTCTGTAAATAGTTGGAAACTCTCAAACGGGTGTTCAACTTTACAACCAGAGATGCTAGCCATTCAAAAGGCTTTGGAACATGCTCTTGCTGAACATCAACAACATGTTTTCATACATACAGATTCGAGAACTGCCATTGAAACCTTGTAACAAATAACATACGTGATAACATCCATCTAATCACAAATGTCATATCATTAATGCCAACACTCAGACATCAAGGCCGTCGGGTACTTATCAACTGGGTGCCAAGTCATGTGAGAATAATAGGAAATGATATTGCAGGCGAAGCTGCAAAACTTGCAACTAAGAAGAAATGTAGACATTTATATACCACAGAGTTTATCACAGATTAAGAAAGAGAGCAATTCAATAGAAGTACAGTGACCACAACACAGCAGTTGCAACATCAGGATCTGCGGGTTGGTACAAGAATTCAACCAACTACGAACCACTTATTTTGATGAAAGGGAGCAGTAGAACAACAGAAGTACACTTACATCGCATCAGGCTTGGATACCCATGTGCATGGGAAATAGGCTTAAAGGTTCCGAAAGATGAGAGGAAATGTCACCATTGTGGAGAAATGCCCGACAGTCCATTGGAACATTATCTAACACAGTGCACAGTTACAAACCCATTAAGATTTCAACTTAGATTCAACAGAGCAGATGTTGTTGTTAACCACGTGGGACAAAATGTTACTGAAGTGACAATACGAGTTATAAATACTCACACTCTGCCCAAGTAAAACAAACAAGCAACACCTAGTGGGACAGCCAGAGGCTTAGGGCCCACGAAGGAATATCCCTGAAAAAAAAAATTTTGATAGAGTTTATTTAAATAGTTTTAAAGGTCTCGACCCGTCGTAAGTTCATTAATTTATCAAAAAATTTTGCTCACTTACCTATTTAACAAAATTTTATTTCCCGAAGGCTGACTCAGAGCCTCTTGAACTTCAAGAGTCTCTTGATATGAACCTGGAATTTTATGCCTTTTATTTATAAGTTTGTCGCTGCTGGCAATCCTGTAGCACAGAGGTCTACATCCTCGATTCGTAATCGAGGGTCTCCGATTCAAGCCCCGAGAAGGAGAGAAACGTGTTCATACGCCTCACACCCCGCAACCTGGTGGCCCGGGAAGCCGCACCTGAAACACATCCGGGGTTGGCCTGCATGAAACACACGTAGAGGGGAAAACCCAACAGCATGATGGAGGATGGTATATGATCCCTGAGGCGCATGGCGAGAGTGCGGGTCCCACACATGACCCCGTTTCACCTCCCTGTGGGAACGGCGTTCATCCACACGTGAAGAACCCGCCCAAAATGGGCAAAGTACCGACGGAGAAGGTCCTCAGGGAACTCGAAGGGCGTCCTATGCACCACCATATACGTCGTCGTACCACAGCAATCGGAGAAAGTCACTGATCTACCATTGTCAGGAAGAGGGAAAGTGCGCCCATCATAACACTCGACGAGATCACGGTAAACCACCAAGGAGCTGAACTTCACAATTGCCCGGCTCCCAGCAAGCAGCTACAAACCACACACTGCCTCCACAGGAACACATAACATGTCCATAATCACCACTTCCTGCACCTGGTAGGAGGCGTTGCCGGAAAATTTCTGGCCAATAGATTCCTGCCAGACGACAGGGAGCACAGGCACCCCCTCATACTGCAGGCCAACATGGCCCTGCGGGCCCCTCAGCAAAGCACGTCACTCAGGCCACGTCAGCAGCCACACCAGGGCCCGCACTCCACGCCGGGTAGTCAACAAATCATGATGGAACTCAGAACAGTGCCCATAAGACAAGAACTCAGGGAAGGGAGAGCAGACTATAAAAAATGAGACTACATGAAAATAAGAGTATCTGGGAAGTGTGCAATGGGAGGAAGAACTTAGAGGGAAGACGGTTCAGGAAATGATGGACCAAGTAAAATTGAGGTGCAAAAAGGTAGAAATGAGATTCATACCACCATTAAGGGAAAGAAGTAGAAGAGCATACAATAAGCCGTGGTTCGATTGTCCGTGCCAGGAAGCAAAAGCAAAGAGCAGGAAGGAATGGAAAAAATACAAAAGGCAAAGGACAGAGATAAACCGGAATAGATACAACAGGGCCAGGAATTACTACTAAACCCTAAGAAGATTAGCAGAAAGAAACTATGAAAATTATATTGCCTCCAAAGCAAAGAGCCAACCAAAACTCCTACATAGCCATATAAGAAGGAAAATGACAGTGAATGATCAAGTGACCAGGCTACGAAAAAAGCCGGTATACAGAAAATTAAAATATGAATTTGTGAGGAGCTAAAAACCAGCTTTCATAGAGTGTTCACTACAGAGTGTAAACAGCTCCCAGACCGAGATGAGGAAGCAGCCTCTGATGAGAAACTACTAAATATTTAGGTAACAGCAGAAGAAGAACACAACTAGCATCACTGATTGTAACTAAAGCTACTGGACCAGATAGAATATCACCATGGATGTTAAAAGAAGCAGCACAGGCCGTCAATATACCTCTAGCACTAATCTATAATGAGTAACTTACTCAGGGGGACTTGCCCAGTTGCTGTAAGAAGGCAAATATGGTGCCAATCTACAAGAAAGGAGATAGAGAAGAGGCACTTAACTACAGACCAATGTCGCTCACAAGCATCCCTTGCAAAGTAGTTGAAAGAATTATAAGGCAGAGACTGGTTGCCCACTTAGAAAGAATTAGGTTTGTAAGTAAACAACACGGCTTTCATAGTAAGGAAATCATGCCTGACGAACCTCCTGGAGTTTTATGATAAGGTAACGAAAATAAGGCAAGACTGAGAAGGATGGCCAGATTTCATATTTCTGAACTGCCAAAAAGCATTACATACAATATCACAGAGAAGGTTACTATACAAACTTAAGAGGTAGGCGGGAGTAGAGGGAATCGCACTATCATGGGTAAGGAATTACCTGAAAGACAGGTGTCAGGTAGTGACAGTGAGGGACGAGGAGTCCGGTTGGCGTAGAGTAACAAGCGGGGTGCCTCAAGGATCGGTGCTAGGTCTCATTCTATTCATCATTTATATAAATGACTTGACTGCAGGAGTCGAGTCTTATGTCGATGTTTGCAGATGATGCAAAACTAGTGAGGAGGGTTGAGCCAGATGAGGACTGTAAGCTTCTCCCGGATGACTTGAACAGGTTGCATAGATGGTCTGAGATATGGTTGCTAGAGTTCAAAACAAACAAGTGCAAGCCAGTGGAAATCGGAACAGGGGCCAGGAGACCGAAAGGCCAGTACACGATGAAGGGAAACTACCTCCCTATAACGTCTAGAGTAAAAGATCTGGGAGTGGACATAACACCAAACCTAACTCCAGAGGCTCCTATAAATAGATTAATGTCAGCCGCATACTCTACTCTGGCAAAAGTCAGAACATCCTTCAGAAACATGAATAAAGAGGCTTTTATATCACTATATACCGCCTATGTAAGGCCAGTCTTAGAGTATGCCGCCTATCGTGGAGCCCTCATCTAAAAAAACACACAAGGAAGCTCGAAAAGATGCCGAAGTTTGCAATGAGACTGTCCCAAAGCTGCGAGGGATAAGGTATGAAGACAGACTGAAGGAACTAAACTTGACCACGAAGGACAGGGGAGACATGATACAGACGTATCAAATACTTAAGAGGTATTGACTAGGTGGAAACAGAGGAAATGTTTATAGTGACTATCAATAAACAAGGGGGCACGGATGAAAGCTTGAGACTCAGGTATGTCATAGATATGTTAGAAAGTTTTCTTTTAGTGTAAGGGAGGTGAATAAATGGAATGACCTAAAGGAGCAGATTGTAGAGGCTTGCTCCATTCATAACCTTAAACGCAGGTATGTAAGGGAAATAGGCAAAGAGTACCTTACATTGAGGTGATTTTGAGGCAAAGCGTCCCCGCGGCCCGGTCGTCGACCAGGCCTCCTTATTGCTGGACTGGTCAACCAGGCTGTTGGACGCGTTTGCTCGCAGCCTGATGTATGAGTCACAGCCTGGTTGATCAGGTATCCTTTGGAGGTGCTTATCGAGTTCCCTCTTGAACACTGTGAGGGGTCGGCCAGTTATGCCCCTTATGTGTGGTGGAAGCGTGTTGAACAGTCTCGGGCCTCTGATGTTGATAGAGTTCTCTCTCAGAGTACCTGTTGCACCTCTGCTCTTCAACGGGGTATTCTGCACATCCTGCCATGCCTTCTGGTCTCATGTGCTGTTATTTCTGTGTGCAAGTTGTCATTACATTAGGCAACCACTGCTAGAAAAGCGGGGTCCAAAAGCTATAGATCGATCCTGCAGGCGTAAATAGATGAGTACACACACCCGAAACCGTCCTCGGACCAAGTCCATTCCATCCGGCGGTTGACCCCAAAGACGCCTTCAATTTTCATACATCAATTTTAACATCTGTTCATTCAAAATAGAAATTCTTAAATATAAATTAATATTATTGCATATTGTGCATATTTAGGCATTGGTTAGGTTAGATGTTTAGGTTCAGTTGGCGATTATTTGTATTTGTAGTATGTGGGTGAAGTAAGTAATTATCAAAAGACGGCACCAAACCGGGAAGGCTATGTAGCACCATCAAATGCGCAAAATAATCAGAGGGCGCTAAATATCACCAAGGATGCCAATACGAGAACAAAAACGCATAAGACGAACGATATCAAAAGTATCCGAGTCACCAAGAATTCTATTGAGGGACAGGTGACCGTGATTGGCGATCGGAAAGCAAGACACACGCTCGTCCTGGAAGTCAGGACATTCAAGGACATGCACGACCATAAGAGGGACAATGCAACTAGGACAATAAGGAGCAGGGCGGCGCTCCAAGTGACCATGGGTTAAACGAGTATGGCCAATACGCAACCTCGCCAGAGCTGTTTCCCACCGCCGGTTATGGTGGAAGGAGGACGGCCACGAGGAAACAAAACATTTAAGAGCACGTAGTTTGTTACCAGTAACAGACAACCAAGAAGCCTGCCAACGGGTAAGGACGGAGGAATGGATAACCGGGTAAAAGTCGGAATACGGAATACCTTTACGAGAGATGGGACAAGAGCGGACAGCTTCCTAGGCGGCAGCATCCGCACGCTCATTTAAAGACACACCAATATGGCTGGGAACCCAACAAAATTCAACCGATTTAAATTTACTGTGAACAAGAAACAGCCAATGCTGGATCTCGACAACTACTGGATGAACCGGATTAAAGGACCCGAGAGCCATGAGGGCACTACGAGAGTTAACAACAACTACAAAGGAAGATTGACAACGAGAAAGCAGGAGACGAAGAGCATAGAGAATAGCATAAAGCTCCGCTGTAAAGATGCTAGTCTCCGGAGGTAAGCGACACATATAAGTGCGATCAGGAAAAACAACAGAGTAGCCAACACCGTCCGCAGACTTAGACCCATCGGTGAAGACAGAAACGGAGCGGGAGTGAGAAGAAAAGTGCTTAAGGAAAAGGCGTTTTAGAACTGAAGGAGGGGTAAAAGCTTTAGTGATACGGGTCAAGGATGTGCAAAACCGCGGAAAAGGGACTCTCCACGAGGGCAAAGAAGGAACAACACGAGGAGAAACATTAGAAATACGAACGGAGAGTCCTGTAGGCGAGATAACCGGACAGAAAGAGGGAGTTGAAGAGGAACAGGAACCGCAGGAGGGGTAAAAGTTAAAGCACGACAGAGGCGAGAGGAAGGATGTTGTAAGGACCGCGCAAGATAGCGAAGACAGTAGCGATCACGGCAGTCTTGGAGAGACAGGAAGTCAGTGTCAACATACAAGCTAAGGATGGGAGTCGAACGAAAGGCACCAGAACTGAGGCGCAACCCAGTATGGTGCAAAGCATCAAGACGGCAAAGAGTAGAAGGAGAAGCAGACGAGTAAGCAGGGCAACCATAATCGAGCTTGGACAGGACGAGAGAGGAATGTAAAGCAAGGAGAGTGTGCCTATCTGCCCCCCAAGAAGTATGGGACAAGACCCGAAGGAGGGTAAGGGCCTTAGAGCACTCAACACGGAGGTAAGAGATATGGGGAGGCCAAGACAAACGAGTGTCAAGGAATAACCCCAAAAGCTTCGCGGAATCTTTGTACTCAAGGGGATGACCATAAAGTGACAAAGAGGAACGAAGAACGACCCGTTTCCGCGTAAAAGTCATGGCACAAGTCTTAGAAGTAGAGAACTTGAAGCCATGATCAGTGGCCCAAGATGACACGGCATCAATTGCAAGTTGAAGCCGGCGTTGAAGGAGAGGCGAATCATCACCCTGACAGCAAAGGGTAAGATCATCGACATAGAGAGCGGAGAAGACACCTGAAGGAAGAGAGGAAAGAAAACCATTGAGGGCAACCAGAAAAAGAGTAGTGCTCAGAACACTACCCTGGGGCACACCTTCGTATTGCTGAAAAGAGGCAGAGAGAGCGGTACCAAGGCGCACCCGAAAGGAACGACGAGAGAGGAAGCTGCGGAGAAAGAGAGGGAGATGACCACGAAGGCCAAAAGAATGAAGTTGAGATAGAATATGATACCGCCAAGTGGTGTCGTAAGCCTTTTCCAGGTCAAAAAGGACGGCAACAACGGAGGTCTTCGCAACAAAAGCAGTACGAATATAGACCTCCAAGTTCACCAGGACATCTGTCGTGCTGCGGCACTTGCGGAAACCAAATTGAGAAGGGGAGAGGTGGTGATGGTGTTCCAGGAACCACATCAGACGAACGTTAACCATACGTTCAAAGAGTTTGCAGACACAACTTGTGTGGGCAATAGGGCGAAAGTCCTTAGGGGAAGTACCCAGAGACCCCGGTTTGTGAACAGGGAGGACAATGGCATCAAGCCAGTCCTCAGGGACTGACGACGACTCCCAGATCCGATTATGCAGACTCAGTAAATACTGAGATGTGCACGGAGGGAGATGGCGAAGCATCTCATAATGAATACCATCGGGGCCCGCCGCCGTAGAACCGCAGAGGGCCTGGGCAGAACGAAGTTCAGAGAGAGAAGGGATCATTATAGGGAAGCTGAAGACGAGTGCAGAAATCTAAAGGACGAGACTCAAGGGCAGGTTTACGAAGAAGGAAAGATTGGGGAAGATGAAGACCAGAGCTAACAGAAGAAAAGTGGGAACCCAGTACGGAAGCGACCTGCAACGGGTCCGCCACAAGAGTATCATGGAGGTGAAGGACCAGTGAAACATTGGGAACGAACTTACCCACTATCTTGTGGATACGCTTCCAGATCTGAGGCAGAGGAGTTTCGGACGTAATTGTTGAGATATAAGATGCCCAACATTCATGTTTAGCCATACGGATGGCCCTACGGGCCACCGCACTCGCTTTCTAAAAGAAAAGAAAAGAATCAGTCGTCTGCCTATGGCGGTGCCTCTTCCAGGCTGCACACTTACAGCGGACAGCCCGAGCACAGTCCGCATTCCACCAGGGAACGCACTTCCGTGGACCCCGAGAGGAAGAGCGAGGAATAGAGCGGAGGGCAGCGTTGAAGACAGTGTCATGAAAAAGGAGGAGAGCGCGAGAGAGAGAGGCAGAAGGGAGAGGTCAGCGAGAGCAGCACTGAGGGTAAATAGGGTTCAGTCCGCCTTAGCAAACTGCCACCTAGGGAAAGAGAGGGAAGGGCGAAAAGAGAAAAAGGAAACAAGGATGGGGAAATGATCACTTCCATGGAGGTCATCAAGAACCTGCCACGTGAAATCTAAGTAAAGAGAAGAGCAGAGAGAAAGATCAAGACAAGAAAGGGTACGAGTCCGAGAGTCCAAATGAGTGGGCTCACCAGAATTCAGAAGAGACAGGGAAGAAGAGAGGAGAAACGGCTCAAGAAGGCGACCCCAGGTATTCGTCAGAACGTCACCCCAAAGAGAATGACGACAATTGAAGTCACCCAGCAGGAGCACAGGCTCCGGCAAGGAGTCTAGGTGGTGTTTCAAATCGGGAAGAGAAAGCGGGACACTCGGGGGGAGATAAATGGAACAAACTGTGTACCATTTCCCCACAAAGATACGAGCAGCAGAACAATGGAGAGGCGAAGGAAAAAGTAAAGGAACAAAGGGAACATCAGCACGAATCAAGAGAGAAGAAGAATTAGAAGCCCCAGCAACGGCTGGGGGGGGGGGGGAGAGAAAGGAATAGCCACGAAAACGACCAGGACGAGCACCAAGCATTGGCTCCTGGAGACAGACACAAAGGGGCGAAAACCGCGAAATCAGAAGTTGGAGTTCGAGGAAATTGGCATAATAACCTCGAACGTTCCACTGAAGAAGAGACATCGACGAGAAGAGAAAGGACAAAAACAAAGAACAAGGAAGAAACAAAGGCGAAAGAGCAACAGAGCACGTTAAAGAATATCAGGGTCGGGATCAGGGTCAGCAAAGTCAGGGTTAGGGGGCATGGGTAAACTGAGCAAAGACGGAGGGAAGGAGGCGGGAGAACAGACCAGAGGTGGGCGGGCGGGGTCCGGAGGAGGAAGAGGAGGAGACAACGGAGGGGAGCAGTCAAGGACAGCAGCAGGAAGAGGGGGGGTAGAAAGAGGGGAGCGCACCTCAGCAAGGGCAGCAACCGAGAGGGAAGCAGGGGCTAAAGAAACCTCCATAGCAGGAACAGGGGGCGCAACCACCGAAATGGGAGGGGAAGGAGCAAGAGAGGCAGAAGTAGGGGCCGAGGAAGAAAGCGAAACCTTCTTACCCGCCGGGGAGGAGGAAGGAGAGGAGCCAGGCTTACGCTTCTGACTTAAAGAGACAGGTGTCCCAGCAACCACGTACTGGGCAACGGATTCTAGCGTCTCAACAGGAGAAGCTGAACGAGAGCACACATGACGGCCGTTTGGAGAGCGATGGACATCAGCCCGCACTGACAAGCGGCGGGGAGAGTCAAGAGACGGAGGGGAAGGATGGGAAGGAGGAACGGAGGGAGACGAGGAAGAAGACACAGGAGACAAGACAGACCGGGTAGAAAGAAGGGGAACCCCAGACAGAGGACCAGGAGGTGGATCCTTCGGGAGAGAACCCAAAGGAACAGAAGAGAGGGCAGTGGGCGTATCAGGGTCCAAGGCCCGGAAACGGTTGTGAGTCTGAGGAAGGTGGGAAGGACGAGGAGAGGAAGAGCGCAACAAGCGAGCGTAAGAGATATTAGCATAAGGCGGGAGCCGGCGAACCTGGCGTCTCGCCTCAGGAAAAGATAAACGCTCCCGGTGCTTCAAGTTGAGGACGGCCGCCTCAAGCTTGTAATGGACACACGCACGGAAGAAGGTAGGATGGGCCTCACCGCAGTTGAGGCAACGAGCCTGGGGAGAAGTGTACTCCGACTTAGAGTGACCTTCGCCACCACACAAAGGACAGAGAGAGACAGTCCCGGAGCAGCGGAGGGCACCATGCCCAAACCTCCAGCACTCGTTACAGAGCCGAGGAGAAGGAATGTACTCCTGGACAGAGCACCTGGCACCAGCAAGAATGACAGAGGGTGGAAGGGTTCTACCATCAAAGGTAATCTTCACAACCCGGAGAGGTTGACGGCGACTACCACGAGGGGGATGAGTAAACGTGTCCACCTGGAGAATAGAATGGCCCTGGGCAGCAAGGATATGTCGAAAATCGTTGTGGCAGTTGCGCAGGTCCCGAACACCGGTCACAACATGGGGCGGGAGCAGAATAGTGCCAACACTGGCATTCAACTGAGCGTTCTTCGAGACCCGAACAGGGGTCTCGCCAAGGCAGGATAAGGCAGCCAAGCGGGAAGCAGCATCCTGAGAAGGAGCAGCAATGACACGTGTACCGAGACGAGTGGGGTTGAAAGTAATGGAGGCATCCACGGAATCAACGAGATGTTGATGGAGGGAGAAATCGTCAGGAGGCGCAGAATCAAGAGGGAGGAGATCAAAATATTTGGCCCACGAAGCGGAACCAAACAAGGCTTGATAGGTAGCAGAACTGGAAGGAATCGAGCGAGGGCGGCCGTGACGAGGACGGCGGTGAGAACCCCCAGAGAGAGAGGGGTTAAAAGGCGCAGTAGTTACGAGAGATGGAGCCGCGCCAGGGGACGAGGTAGTCACCACTGGGGGCTTGGGGCTCGACCCAACCACAGAGGAGGGAGGGGAGCCAGGGAAAGGAGTCAGAGAGGCCAAAGGAGGAGCAAGGTCAGGGCCCAATGCAGCGGAGGCTACAGAACCCGTTCTTCCAACACGGACCGACTCGGGGGGCTTGGTCGCCCACCCCACGAGCCTGAGAAGGTAAAGCAGAAACAGGGGTTATCATCATTACGAAAAGGAATATTCATTCACGAATGTGCCCCCACACCCACCATGGAGCCACAATTAGAGGCAGGACACCCAACAAGAAGCTATTGCCGATCATGCCGGGGCCTCCTAGGGGTGCGTCGTGAGTATACGCCCCACAAACGCCACCTTAAGAACCGACAGTCCGTCGAGATCGGGTTCAGTGACGAAAGGGGGATTGACAATAAAAGGTTCCCCTCGCTCTCGACGTTGGGTACTACAGTTCTACGGGTGCAAGAGTATGCCTCCTCAAGCACCCGGGCGTCAAAATAGAAGAAGTCCAAGGGAAGAACCAGAACAAGCAAAAGGTCGGCAGGAAACGGCAAGCAGATATTAGACGAGGGGGGAGAAAAACGAAACAGAAGGAAAAGGAAAAGGTGCTCAGCATAATTGGAGAGGACGGCAACAGGAGCACAAGGCTAGAAAAGGACAGAGGACTGTCCCAAGGAGCATCACACTCCGGCAGCCGCCCACTAAGCCCCCCTCACGGCAACAACGAGCTGAGTGGGGCTGGGGGGATATGTGGGTGAAGCATTATAGCATTGTGATTCGAACAAAAGTCGTCAGCGAACAACCGTCCTCGACTCAAGTCCATTACATCCAGCGGTCAACCCCACAGACGCATTCATAAATTTTAACATGCTGTTCATTCAAAAGGGGAATTTTCTCAAATAAATTATTATAATATTTTAGTATCTTGTACATATATAGGCATAGGATAGGTTAAGGGTTTAGGTTCTGTTGGCGATGTTTTGTATTTGTAGTACGTGGGTGAAGCATTTACAGGGTTGTGGTTCGAACAAAATTCATCAGTGAAGCACTTGTTCCGGAAGTGTTCGAACGTCAACAGTCGAGTGTCGTGCTGCCTGTCCCCCAAACAAAGACCCAAAAGTGAATCCATGCACCCGCCAACCCCCCCCCCCCCCCTCCGCTGTTTATGAATGAAAAACGGTTTACACACGACTCGCAACTCATGACGTTCGAACACTTCCGGAACAAGTGCTTTGCTGACGACTTGTTCGAACCACAATTCTATAACTGCTTCACCCACGTACTTCAAATACAAATTGTTGCCAACAGAACCTGAACACCTAACCTAACCTATGCCTAACTATACATAACATTATGTATAATAATATTAACTTATATAAGAGAACAAACCAATTTTTAATACACAGTATGTTCAAATTGATGAATGCGTCTGGGGAGGACGGCCGCTGCTTTAACCAGCCTTGTGTGAGGACGGGTTGACGCACCGAGTACATAGTCTTGAAAGTGTTCCGTATTTAGATTTTAAATTTTGCTCCAATCTTCGCCAGATTCCTATGTGCTGCCGGTGTTAACCTGTTATACTGAAATTATTACATATGTTAGTATTGGAAAACTATCCACGCTGTCTTTTTCCTCATTCCTCCAATTTTCTTCCCTTTGTGAAGTAGATTCCTTCTGGTCTTCTGCTTTCTCATCTTCATTGTCTTGCCCTTGTTAAGGCAGAACAGCCATTTGTTTGCCCACTGCTGGAGTCTGTGAAGGTCTCCCTGTAATTATCCGTAATCCACGGTCTTTACATTTCTCAGAAGTAGCGCATCATCGGCAAACACTGACGTTGAAGAGCTCACACCCTCGGGTAATTTATTCACATGCATTAAGAACAATGATGGTTCCGCCACCGGCTCCTGGGGCACGCTACTTTTCACCTCCCTCCAGCTCCATGTCTCTTCTCTCTCTTACCTTATGTTTTCTGTTGGCCATCAACGTCTTTAAATAGGCAATAGGGCTGTAAACTGGATAATAGAATAGGCGTGGGAATGCTGGATTGTTTTAGGTTTATATATATATATATATATATATATATATATATATATATATATATATATATATATATATATATATATAATTAAATATGACCGAAAAAGTAAGATTAATAATTCTAACACGAATTTTCTCAATCTTTCGTACATTTCTTTTCACTGCTGGTGGTAATTCAAAAATCAATTCTCCAAAATTCATTTTTATTTCTAGTCTGACGCGACACTTGAGCGCGTTTCGTAAAACTTATTACATTTTCAAAGACTTTAGTTTACACATACACAACTGAATAGAACTTACACATCTCCGATTTGTTTTTATCTACATTTGAGTGAGGTGGATGGGGTGAGGTGGTATTAATAGGGTATTAAATTCATCAACACAAGACAGAACACGAAACAATGGGTATTGAATGGAAGTGATTGTAGAAAGCCTATTGGTCCATATTTCTTGATGCTTCTATATTGGAGCGGAGTCTTGAGGTGGGTAGAATATAGTTGTGCATTGGCTGTTGATTGCTGGTGTTGACTTCTTAATGTGTAGTGCCTCGCAAACGTCAAGCCGTCTGCTATCGCTGTATCTATCGATGATTTCTGTGTTGTTTACTAGGATTTCTCTGGCGATGGTTTGGTTGTGGGAAGATGTTATATGTTCCTTAATGGAGCCCTGTTGCTCCATAAACTAATGAAGTCTCCAAAGGAATTTGTTGACTTACTGCGGGGCACACGGGCCACAGGGATAAGAGCCTCGTTGGACGTAGAATCACTGTTCACCAACGTACCTGTGGACGAGACAATCGGGATGATAGCCGACAGAGTGTATCGTGATCCAGCCTGTACTCCTCTTGACATACCAAAAAATATTCTAAGGAAACTACTCCAAGCTTGTACTAAAGAGGCACCCTTCTTGAGCCCGGATGGGCACATGTATAAGCAAGTAGATGGGGTCGCCAGGGGTTCTCCCCTAGGTGTCCTGTTTGCAAACTTCTACATGGGTACCATCGAGCAAAAAGTCTTAGTCGACCTGAACTTGAAACCGGCCATATACTGCAGGTATGTTGACGACATTTTTACACAGGTACCTGATGTCAGACATCTGCAGGAGCTGAAGGAGGCATTTGAGCAGAGTTCCGTGCTGCGTTTCACTTACGAGATGGAAAAGGATGGGAAGCTGCCCTTTCTAGATGTAACAGTCATGGAAAAGAGCGGAGGTTTCCACACTGCAGTCTACACTAAGGAAACGAACATAGGAATGTGCCTAAATGCCAACAGCGACTGCCCAGACAGGTACAAGAGGAGTGTTGTTAACGCATATGTCGACCGTGCTCTCAGCCACAGCTCAGAATGGAAGCAAGTCGACGAAGAACTCTGTAGAGTAAGGCAGGTCCTAGTCAACAACGGCTTCTCCAATGGTTTCATCGAAGACATCATAAGAAGGAAAGTGAAACGCCATGCAACCTCTGAAGAGACAACTAACACAACACCTATACCCCCTATTAGACTATTTTACAGGAACTTCTTTTCCACAGCTCATAAAACGGAGGAAAGGGTCCTGAAAGATATTGTTAATAGAAACGTTATCCCTACAGACAAAAATCAGAGGATACAACTGACGATTTACTATAAAACCAGAAAAACGGCCAGCCTACTCATGAGAAACTCTCCAGACACAAAGCAAAACGCTTTAAAAGAGACCAACGTCGTCTATGCCTTCAAATGCCCTCTTGGGGACTGTAAGCTCCAAAAAACCCAGTACATAGGCAAGACAACAACATCTCTTTCTAGGCGTTTAACGATGCATAAGCAACAGGGCTCCATTAAGGAACATATAATCTCTTTCCACAACCAAACCATCGCCAGAGAAATCCTAGTAAACAACACAGAAATCATCGATAGATACAGCGATATCAGACGGCTTGACGTTTGCGGGGCACTACACATTAAGAAGTCAACACCAGCAATCAACAGCCAATTAATGCACAACTACATTCTACCCACCTCAAGACTCCGCTCCAATATAGAAGCATCAAGAAATATGGACCAATAGGCTTTCTACAATCACTTCCATTCAATACCCATTGTTTCGTGTTCTGTCTTGTGTTGATGAATTTAATACCCTATTAATACCACCTCACCCCATCCACCTCACTCAAATGTAGATAAAAACATATCGGAGATGTGTAAGTTCTATTCAGTTGTGTATGTGTAAACTAAAGTCTTTGAAAATGTAATAAGTTTTACGAAACGCGCTCAAGTGTCGCGTCAGACTAGAAATAAAAATGAATTTTGGAGAATTGATTTTTGAATTACCACCAGCAGTGAAAAGAAATGTACGAAAGATTGAGAAAATTCGTGTTAGAATTATTAATCTTACTTTTTCGGTCATATTTAATAATGTGTCTACAGGAAAGACTGCTACCAAAATATACTAATATATATATATATATATATATATATATATATATATATATATATATATATATATATATATATATATATATATATATATATATATTATATATATATAAAATAAATATATATATATATATATATATATATATATATATATATATATACATATACATGTGTGTGTATATATCACGAAAATTAACACGTGATTAAAAGTGTGACAGTGTCAGACCACGGAGGAAAATTGAAACAGGAATTTCCTTAAGTACTTTCGTATATTAATACATCTTCAGAAGGAGTGCTGAAGATGTATTAATATACGAAAGTAGTTAAGGAAATCCCTATTTCAATTTTCCTCCGTGGTCTGATACTGTCATATTATACATATACATATATACATATTAGTATATTTTGGTAGCAGTCTTTCCTGTAGACATATTTTATTAAATATGACCGAAAAAGTAAGATTAATAATTCTAACACGAATTTTCTCAATCTTTCGTACATTATGCTTCACTATTGGAGGTAAATCAAAAATCACTTCTCCAAAATTCATTTTTATTTCTAGTCTGACGCGACACGGGCGCGTTTCGTAAAACTTATTACATTTTCAAAGACTTCACAAATACACAACTGATTAGAACTTGCGTTTCCCTGGTTTTATATCTACATTTGAGTGAGGTGGGAAGGGTGATGTGGCATTACATTTGAGTAAGGTGGGAAGGATGATGTGGCATTAGAGGATATTAATAGGGTATTAAAAGTATCAACACAAGACAGAACACGAAACAATGGATATTGAATAGAAGTGTTTGTAGAAAGCCTATTGGTCCATATTTCTTGATGCTTCTATATTGGAGCGGAGTCTTGAGGTGGGTAGAATATAGTTGTGCAATAATTGGCTGTTGATTGCTGGTGTTGACTTCTTGATGTGTAGTGCCTCGCAAACGTCGAGCCGCCTGCTATCGCTGTATCTATCGATGATTTCTGTGTTGTTTACTAGGATTTCTCTGGCGATGGTTTGGTTATGGGAAGAGATTATATGTTCCTTAATGGAGCCCTGTTGTTTATGCATCGTTAAACGCCTAGAAAGAGATGTTGTTGTCTTGCCTATATACTGGGTTTTTTGGAGCTTACAGTCCCCAAGTGGGCATTTGAAGGCATAGACGACGTTAGTCTCTTTTAAAGCGTTCTGTTTCGTGTCTGGAGAGTTTCTCATGAGTAGGCTGGCCGTTTTTCTGGTTTTATAGTAAATCGTCAGTTGTATCCTCTGATTTTTGTCTGTAGGGATAACGTTTCTATTAACAATATCTTTCAGGACCCTTTCCTCTGTTTTATGAGCTGTGGAAAAGAAGTTCCTGTAAAATAGTCTAATAGGGGGTATAGGTGTTGTGTTAGTTGTCTCTTCGGAGGTTGCATGGCTTTTCACTTTCCTTCTTATGATGTCTTCGATGAAACCATTGGAGAAGCCGTTATTGACTAGAACCTGCCTTACCCTACAGAGTTCTTCGTCGACTTGCTTCCATTCTGAGCTGTGGCTGAGAGCACGGTCGACGTATGCGTTAACAACACTCCTCTTGTACCTGTCAGGGCAGTCGCTGTTGGCATTTAGGCACATTCCTATGTTTGTTTCCTTTGTGTAGACTGCAGTGTGGAAACCTCCGCCCTTTTCCATGACTGTTACATCTAGAAAAGGCAGCTTCCCATCCTTTTCCGTCTCGTAAGTGAAACGCAGCACGGAACTCTGCTCAAATGCCTCCTTCAGCTCCTGCAGATGTCTAACATCAGGTACCTGTGTAAAAATGTCGTCAACATACCTGCAGTATATGGCCGGTTTCAAGTTCATGTCGACTAAGACTTTTTGCTCGATGGTACCCATGTAGAAGTTTGCAAACAGGACACCTAGGGGAGAACCCATAGCGACCCCATCTACTTGCTTATACATGTGCCCATCCGGGCTCAAGAAGGGTGCCTCTTTAGTACAAGCTTGGAGTAGTTTCCTCAGAATACTTTCTGGCATGTCAAGAGGAGTACAGGCTGGATCACGATACACTCTGTCGGCTATCATTCCGATTGTCTCGTCCACAGGTACATTGGTAAACAGCGATTCTACGTCCAACGAGGCTCTTATCCCTGTGGCCCGTGCGCCCCGCAGTAAGTCCACAAATTCCTTTGGAGACTTCAGGCTGAAGGCGCAAGGAACATAAGGAGTCAGCAGGCCGTTGAGTCGCTTCGCCAATCTGTACGTGGGTGTGGGTATCTGGCTAATGATTGGCCGAAGTGGGTTTCCAGGCTTGTGCGTCTTGACATTTCCATACGCATATCCAGGTTTATATTCCCCAATGATCTTTGGCAGGTGGAGTCCGGATTTCTTGGCGTTCACAGTTTCGATCAGTTTGTTGACCTTTGCTTTTAATTCGGCTGTAGTGTCCTTCGTTACCCTTTGGAACTTAGTTTGGTCAGAGAGTATGATGTTCATTTTCGCCAGATATTCGTCTTTTTTAAGAATGACATATATTGGCGACTTGTCACCTCTCCTGACAACTATCTCCTTGTTCTCACGAAGGCTTTTAGCTGCCGCTCTAAGCTCGGGGGACAGTATGGTGCTTCTGTAGTTGCCTCGATTCTTTCCTCCTTCTGCAGTTGAACTATCATAATCTAAAGGAGGATTCTTCTCCTCCTTTCCTCTATATACATATATATATAATCATCCATTTATTGAGATCTAATTTTAATTCACTTTAGAATCATTTTCCTAGTGAAACTATCTGAAGGAAGTAAAGCTTTTGTTACTAGCGAAAGTATTCAGAGTATTTATTAGAACCCCTTCCACTACCCTTCTAGTTCTAATATTATTACTTTTGTGGATTATGTCAATTTTCTTAAAATCCACATTGTGATCCTGTTCCCAAGTATGGTTAGCTAGAGCACTGTTACCTGCCATGATTCTACATGTTTTATTATGTTCTTCAATTCTGATCTCCAGTTTTCGGCCTGTTCCCCCACATAGACTTCGTTACAATCTCTACAAGGTAATATATAAAAGCCTCCAGGATTTCAATCATCTACTCTATTCTTACAAACCCTTTCCTTAATTGTATTGGGGGTAATTGAAACCCATTTTTTTCAATTACCCAATACAATTACCTCGAATGTTGATACAAGACATAAAATCGAATTCAATTACCCCAATACAATTTAAGTTATACGACCAGGTGGCAAAGATTAAGCAAGAAAAAGGGTGGGCAGGCTGCAATTTCTTGGACTATAGGCAAGCTTTTGACACAGTACCCCATTAGAGGCTGGTACATAAGTTGTAGAAACCGAGTAAGTGGTAGGGTGCTCCAGTGAATAAATGAGTATCAAAGGAATAGGAAGCAGAGAGTTTTTGTGATGGGTGAGGCCTCAGAATGGCGTGAAGTAACCAGTGGTGTCCCACAGGGCTCTGTACTTGGACCTATCCTGGTTCTGATATATGTAAATGATCTCCCAGAGGGTATAGACTCATTCCTCTCAATGTTTGCTGATGATGCTAAAATTATGAAAATGATTAAGACAGAGGAGGACAGCATGAGGCAACAAGATGACTTGGACAAACTGAAGGAATGGTCCAACAAACGGTTGTTGGAGTTTAACCCGAGCAAATATAAAATAATGAAGATAGGTGCAGGGAGCAGGAGGCCAGATACAAGGTATCATTTGGGAGATGAAATACTTAAAAAATCAAGGGAAGAGAAAGACCTGGGAGTTTATATCACGTTATATTTGTTTCCTAAAGCTGACATCAAGAGGACATCATCAGTGGCATATGCTAGGTTGGCCAACATAAGAACTGACTTTAGAAACTTGTGCAAGGAATCATTTAAAACCTTATATACCACATATGTCAGAGTAATCCTAGAGGATGCAGCTCCAACGAGAAGTCCGTATCTAGACAAGCGCAAGACTAAATCGGAGAAGATTCATAGGTATGCCACTAGACTAGTACTCGAGCTGAGGGGTATGAGCTACGAGGAGAGACTACGGAAACTAAACCTCACATCACTTGTAAAAAGAAGAGTTAGGGGATACGTGATCACCACATACAAGATTCTCAGAGGAACTGATAGAGTAGATTATGATAGTTCAACACAGGTGGTACAAGCACAAGGAGACAGATGCAGGTGGAACCGGAGTACCCAAATGAGCCATATAGACATTAAAAAGAAATGTTTAGTGTCAATTAACAAATGGAATGCATTAGGCAGTGATGTGGTGGAGGCTGACGCCATACACTGCTTCAAACGTAGATATGATAAGGGCCCAACAGGCTGAGGAATCTGTCTGCCAGTTGACGGCCGGATGAGGCGAGACCAATGAGCCGGAGCTCAACCCGCGCAAGCACAATTAGGTGAGTACACACACACTAATGTAAATCAATGCTTCATAAAGCTAAACTATACATAAAATGTGTACGAAATGCTGCCTGAAACATTGCAGAGGACTGTGTACCAACTATACATAAATGCATAATTGTTTATTAAATCAGTAAAATATTGAATATAGGTGCTTGAAAAACTTTGTTATACACGATTTAGTTAATCATTGTAAAATATAAACACCGAACTGCTTTTGTTCTTCTCGTAAAAGTACGTTTAACAATATAACAATTACAGCAAATTGGCTACTTTATATAAAGACAAAATGAAAGACCTTGCTTAAATAAAGTAGGAATTACCAGTTATATACAGCTGACATTACCGAGGGTGGGTTAGGTTAGGGTTACTACAGGATAGGTTAGGCTAGGGTTACTACAGGATAGGTTAGGCTAGGGTTACTACAGGATAGGTTAGGCTAGGGTTACTACTGGATAGGTTAGGCTAGGGTTACTACAGGATAGGTTAGGCTAGGGTTACTACAGGATAGGTTAGGCTAGGGTTACTACAGGATAGGTTAGGCAAGGGTTACTACTGGATAGGTTAGGCTAGGGTTACTACAGGACAGGTTAGGCTAGGGTTACTACAGGATAGGTTAGGCTAGGGTTACTACAGGATAGGTTAGGCTAGGGTTACTACAGGATAGGTTAGGCTAGGGTTACTACAGGATAGGTTAGGCTAGGGTTACTACAGGATAGGTTAGGCTAGGGTTACTACTGGATAGGTTAGGCTAGGGTTACTACAGGATAGGTTAGGCTAGGGTTACTACTGGATAGGTTAGGCTAGGGTTACTACAGGATAGGTTAGGCTAGGGTTACTACTGGATAGGTTAGGCTAGGGTTACTACTGGATAGGTTAGGCTTGGGTTACTACAGGATAGGTTAGGCTAGGGTTACTACTGGATAGGTTAGGCTAGGGTTACTACTGGATAGGTTAGGCTAGGGTTACTACTGGATAGGTTAGGCTAGGGTTACTACTGGATAGGTTAGGCTAGGGTTACTACTGGATAGGTTAGGCTAACCAAGGATTAGATCACACTTAGATAACCAGAGGTTAGATTACACTAAGGTAACCAGAGGTTAGATTACACTAAGATAACCAGAGGTTAGATTACACTAAGGTAACCAGCGGTTAGATCACACTAAGATAACCATAGGTTACATCACACTAAGATAACCATACGTTACATCACACTAAGATAACCAGGGGTTACATTAAACCAGGCTCAACTTACAAACACTAAAGTCAGCCTAGAGATCCGAAAGTGTCCATTCCCCTACCTACCTTACCTAGCCTCTGGGGATCAACGGCCCTGCGGCCCGGTCTCCAACCAGGCCTACACATGCACACGTTCGCTATCATTCTTGATCCATAACCATTTGCCTTATCAAATCCGCATCCATTTATAAACACGTTTTAACTTGAATGATCTTATTTTGGATGCTGTGAACGACGACTAAGCCGAACACTTTCGACAGTAATGGCGGAACGACCATAACAAAATATAAACTTGTGCTAATGGTCAGTAAAGTCTGGGTAGACTGCCGGGCCGCTGTACCTGTAGAGAGAGAGATTAGCATAATGCTGTTTTGACCATTCTGATTAAAACTGCTCTCTGGCGGACGGCCAAGACTAGGGTCGGTGAGGAATGGTATGGAGGGCAGTCCCAGTAGGCTCCATGTGGGAGGGGATGGGGCAGTACCAGTAGGCTCCATGTGGGAGGGGATGGGGCAGTACCAGTAGGCTCCATGTGGGAGGGGATGGGGGAGTCCCAGTAGGCTCCATGTGGGAGGGGATGGGGCAGTACCAGTAGGCTCCATGTGGGAGGGGATGGGGGAGTCCCAGTAGGCTCCATGTGGGAGGGGATGGGGGAGTACCAGTAGGCTCCATGTGGGAGGGAATGGGGCAGTACCAGTAGGCTCCATGTGGGAGGGGATGGGGGGAGTCCCAGTAGGCTCCATGTGGGAGGGGATGGGGGAGTACCAGTAGGCTCCATGTGGGAGGGGATGGGGGAGTACCAGTAGGCTCCATGTGGGAGGGGATGGGGCAGTACCAGTAGGCTCCATGTGGGAGGGGATGGAGCAGTACCAATAGACTCCATGTGGAAGGGGATGGACTACAGTCCCAGAAGGCCCCAGAGTCCGAAGGATGGGATGGAATAGTCCCAGAAGGCCTCAGGGTATGAGGGATGGGATGGAACAGTCCCAGAAGGCCCCAGGGTCTGAGGGATGGGATGGAACAGTCCCAGAAGGCCTCAGGGTATGAGGGATGGGATGGAATAGTCCCAGAAGGCCCCAGGGTCTGAAGGATGGGATGGAACAGTCCCAGAAGGCCCCAGGGTCTGAGGAATGGGATGATACAGTCCCAGATGGTCTGTCGGAAAACCCGACACCATTTATCAATATTAAATACAATAAGCAGATAACATTGCTGCTGCATTCTATACACAAGTTAACCCATAGAAAATGTAGCACAGTGGAAATTTCCCTCAATAGAAAATGAGATATCATTGCCACATAGCGCTATAAATTCACCAGCTATTCTGTTGGGAATTATTCTTAATATATCAGTCTTTGGACTTTTAACATCATAATAACATCTCATTTGAATTAATTATCAGCATCAAAATAGAGTAAATGTGACCCTTCCACCACATATTGACATCTGGACAAGGAGAGCCAAGGCGCCAGTGGGAGAGAGGTCAGCCACTGTTAAGACCAGAGTCGCTTGGAACGAGTTCAGCTCCTATAATTCTCCCTTGGACGAAATGTTATGGAAATCAAATTAGTGCTTCTACCATCATCAACAGCAGTCAACATCTAACCAAACTGACGTCATAGTGCTACAGGAGACGATGGTAGGTGATAACTTCAACCCAAGGTTCAGCGGTTATCGCAAGTTCTCCCTGCCCGCTGGGGAAAGAAAACGGGGTCTCATCACTTTTGTAAATAACAACATTCCCGCACAGATTATTGATGACCTGCACATGGGGGATGAGTTTGAATCACTGGGGGTAACCCTTTACTTAAACAATAATGCCCTACATATAATCAACCTATATGTACCACAGAGTAAACTTGACCTTGACACACTGCCTGAATTTGTTAATGAAGAACCTACCCTGCTGGTTGGTGACCTAAATGCCAGACACCCACACTTTGGTGCCAACTGTCATCAGCCCAATGTCAATGGACGGAAACTGTCACTCTTTGTCAGGGGAAGTGAAAACCTTAAGAGTCCTGGGTGATGAACAGCCAACTCACCTCAGAGGAGGAAGATTAGACTATGCTCTCCTGCTGAATGCACAGGACACGAATGCCAGTACACACATTGTGCACAGTTTATGTAGTGACCATTGGGCACTGATTACCACCGTCGACATGAGCAAGAGAAAGAAAGAGACGAATAAAAGGAAAAGGTTATCACTCGGACCAGATATGAGGCCGCACTTCATAAACAGGATGAGTGACTGGTTCACGGGATACCAAATCCCAGAAGACATTGATACATTTGTTGATGATCTTAATCACCAAATTGAGAGCTGTCTAAGAGTTCCGCGCCGTACACCTGGCCGAAGTAACCCCTCGAGGAAGAAATGGTACAAGAACGATTACATAAAGATGCTTAATGCAAATGTGCGAGACATGAGTAGAGAGTACCGGAGACATCCCACTGACAACAACCAAGAGCTGTTTAAAACTGTGTGTCAAGTAGCCAGGGAATAGAAGATTAAAGAGCGGGAAAGACAATGGCTTGACTTCACTAGCTCTATTGGAAGAGAAACATCTGCAAGACAAGTGTGGCAAAAATTCAGATAGCTAAGGGGGGCAGAGCCCGGCCTGCGGCTCTCAAAGACCTCCAGGGTAAGGCTGAGGAACTAATTCACAAGTGGAGTGATGCAGCATCCTCCTCCTCCCTCCCTGCAGAAATCAGCAGGGAACAGCTCCTGCGACATGATGACAGAAGAATTAGGATAACAAGAGCACAATCTAGTGGTGACGACTATGGGGAACCAATCACAGCCCAGGAAGTAAGGGGCGCTATGAAAAAGGGTAAAAGTACAGCACCTGGTGAAGATGGCCTCACCTACGACATACTCAATGCACTGTTTGAAGTGTCTGGGAATCCACTACTCCACCTGTTTAACAAGTCATTCCTAAGTGGAGTGTTGCCCACACAATGGAAACATGCAATAATGTTCCCATACCGAAGCCCAATGACCCTGGCAATTACAGACCTATCAGTCTTATGTCATGCACTTACAAGATACTTGAAAGGATCAGTCTAAACCGACTGTTGCACAAAATAGGCAGGTTAGGGGAAGGAGTCAACGTATTTGTTAAAGGACGGAGCACAGCAAACTGTATAGTTAAGTACTTGGCTAATGACACGGCTAGGTACTCCGTATTTATTGACATCAAAGGAGCCTTCGACAAAGTGCTGGGGATTGCGATCCTGGACGAGCTTGCATGCATAGGTGTCAAGGGGAGACTTATGAAATAGGTTGAAGACTACCTCACACGGAGGAAAGCCAAGGTTTGCTTCAATGGAGCAGTCTCCAAAACAATGAATATGGAACTCGGGACCCCCCAAAGCGGAGTCTTAAGCCCTACACTATTCAATGTACTTATGAACGCCATTGCAAATATTGATTTTCCGGAAGGAACACAACAAGTGGGATATGCAGATGATGTCCTAATACAAGCTCCCACCTTGGGAAAAATTGAACAGTCCATTGAACTCCTTGGAAGGAAATGTACTGAGCTCGGTTTCACTCACTCCACAAACAAGACGAAGGCATACTCCCATCACAAGCGGAGAGCAAATGAAGAACTGCAAATTAATGGTGTAACACTTGAATGGGTTGACCACTATCGGTACCTTGGCGTCACTGTCGGCTCTAACAAGGGGAAGAAAGAGGAGCTCAATCAACTCATAGGAACATGCAAAAGTCGGTTCAGGGCACTGAAAGCTATGACCTGGAATGGTCATGGAACCTCTATTGCCGTGCTTAAAAGGATGTACACAGCCTGTGTGTGCTCCGTCATAGACGGAGCACACACAGCACCGATTTTGTGCCCCTACTCCCAAATTGATATGAAAAGGCTTGAAAGCATTTAAAATGAAGCCATGACAATCATTCTTGGAGTTCCAAGAACTGCCAAAACGTCTAATCTACGAGAGGAGTTGTCCCTCCCCAGTTTTAAAAGCAGAATAAAGGAGCTGAATGCTAAGCTTGCAATTAGGATAGCCAGAGATCCCCATTACAATGATATTGCTAAGAAAAAACCTAAACTGTGCTACTTTCAGGGGGAAACAGGAGAATCAAAAAATGGCATCACAGATGAGTTTGCTACCTCGAAGAACTTCACCTGCTTGAGCAAGTCCGTGAGCACCTGCCTGTAGAGAGGTTACCTCCCTGGGAGGATGACTCATGCAGGATTATCATCAATGAAATGACAACGAAAAAATCCAACATGATACCACAAGAAATGAGGCACAAGTATCTCGAGGAAATTTATAAAGAAACCGGAGATGAACTAGATCAAATCTATACTGACGGGTCATCTAATGCTGTCAATGGCAGGGCTGGTGCAGCATACACGGTAATCAAGGATAATACTTTCCAATGCAGAAACGAAGAAAAAGAGCGTATTGAGAACTATGCCTTTTCAACGCAAGCAGAGCTAACTGCCATTGTTATGGCGTTAAGGTTTCTTGAACGGAACACTAATAGTGCAGTGATTTGCACTGATTCAAAATCAGCACTGCAAAGCCTAAGTAAAAATCAGGCAGAAAATCTTGCAATAGTCGCTGAAATCAAGAGAGCTGTGAGAGTACTTACCAATCTGGAAAGAGTCATCAAATTTCTGTGGATCCCCTCCCATGTTGGAATATGTGGGAATGAACGAGCAGATGAAGGCGCTGAAGGAGACCATATTGAATACTTCACACCAAGACTCTACTACAAATTAGAGGAATTGTCAGGCAACATCACCGTGACAAGGTAACTGAGGAAAGGAGGATAGAAGCACAAACCAGTGAATCTGTACGATGGTACAGCATGGTTGCAGCTGGCAATCCCAATCATTATTGGCGAACAGGAGGAGGACGCGGGAGAGAATCAGTAATAGCGAGAATCCGTCTTGGATACAAATATCCATGGCGATTCGGAATGGAAACAACAGTTGATCAGAGGAGTTGCAGAATCTGTGATGAGAGTGATGGACACCGCCTTGACCACTATCTACATGAATGTGAACACCTGAGAGACATTAGAAGTATGTGTAGAATAATAAAAACCACATTGTTTGAATTAGGAAAACACCTTTCAAATATTGATACTGTTCTTTAAAGATTCCCCCCATTTTGCACTCGCAAGATAACGTCAGCTTTTAAGGGTTGACAAATGTTAATCTTCTTGTTTGAGGAGCTGTTCACTTGAGACAATTAAGCAAGGCCCAGCTGTGTCTGGATACAATTGACAGGATGAACAACCCAGCGGGTTTTCTTCCTATTGGGGAGTGTTGTACATGCTGTTATGGCGGTGTGTCCACTCAAGATGAGTGGCGCTGCCCAATAACCTCACCCCTCCGGGCAAAATTTAAACAAATTAAATTTATCTAAACAAGGGAAGTGTCTTTCCGAAATCTTATCTAAGTCATTCCTGGCCAGAAATGTTAGGTAGATAGGATTAATTCCGGGTAGAACACTAACAAGCGACTAAACCCAGGTAATTATTCGTTGGTCCTTATCTTATATAATATACAGTATTTTCTCTGATATAGTTGTCATATATAGAATTCCTGCTTTACAGCAAGTGTCCTTTTAACAGGTGTAGAAGAGGAAGCAAGAATTAATCTCGGTACATCATTTACTTAGGTGTTGAATGCTGGTCTCTCAACTACGAAGACTATTTGATGTCTTCATCCTTGATTATACCTGGTGGACTAAGACTACCACACAATAAGATAAGGCACCTTAAGGCAATTGAGGTGCCTTAATTGAGATAAGGCACCTCAATCATTACTAATATGTGTAGTTTAATACTGTAGTTTGATTGGCTGCATATATATAAATTTAATATAAACCCCCCTAATGTGCAAGGAGTCGATTTGTGAGAATATTGCAGAAATACAGTCCACTCAACATCATTCAAATTGCTATCGAAATATATAAATTAACGTAAATATAAATTCTATATAAATTCATATAAATTAAATAATATAAATCTCACAAATCGGTTCCCCACAAGGGCCCAGGGTCTGAGGGATGGGTTGGAACAGTCCCAGAAGGCCCCGGGGTCTGAGGTGATGGGATGGAACAGTCCCAGAAGGCCCCGGGGTCTGAGGGATGGGATGGAACAGTCCCAGAAGGTTCCAGGGTCTGAGGGATGGGCTGGAACAGTCCCAGAAGGTTCCAGGGTCTGAGGGATGGGATGGAACAGTCCCAGAAGGCCCCGGGGTCTGAGGGATGGGATGGAACAGTCCCAGAAGGCCCCGGGGTCTGAGGGATGGGATGGAACAGTCCCAGAAGGCCCCGGGGTCTGAGGGATGGGATGGAACAGTCCCAGAAGGTGTTCCCCACAACTTGCATCACTGCTTATTATGTTATCACTGTATTTACATCTACAGTGTACAGTGTTGCCAGCACCACAACCTTCATCTACAGTGTTGCCAGCACCACAGCCAACATCTACAGTGTTGCCAGCACCACAACCTTCATCTACAGTGTTGCCAGCACCACAGCCAACATCTACAGTGTTGCCAGCACCACAGCCAACATCTACAGTGTTGCCAGCACCACAACCTTCATCTACAGTGTTGCCAGCACCACAGCCAACATCTACAGTGTTGCCAGCACCACAGCCAACATCTACAGTGTTGCCAGCACCACAGCCTACATCTACAGTGTTGCCAGCACCACAGCCAACATCTAGTGTTGCCAGCAACACAGCCTACATCTACAGTGTTGCCAGCACCACAGCCTACATCTACAGTGTTGCCAGCAACACAGGCAACATCTACAGTGTTGCCAGCACCATAGCCAACATCTACAGTGTTGCCAGCACCACAGCCAACATCTACAGTGTTGCCAGCACCACACACTAGAAGGTGAAGGGACGACGACGTTTCGGTCCGTCCTGGACCATTCTCAAGTCGATTGTGATGAGGATTGATTGATTGATAAAGATTAATCAATCATTCATTGATTGATTGATTATCGATTGATAGATCAATCAATCAATCCTCATCACAATCGACTTGAGAATGGTCCAGGACGGAGCGAAACGTCGTCGTCCCTTCACCTTCTAGTGTGTGGTCTGGTCATCATACTTTAGCCACGTTATTGTGACTCATCGCCTGCAACATCTATTTATATATATTCACCTGACTAACAGCATGTAGTGGAAACACATTAAAGTTCAGATTTTGATCGCCGTGTGTGATTATTATTTACAGTAAAGTGTTGTACATGTAATGTAACTGTAACTTACATGTTAGACTTCTCCTGCAGCACTGGCAGCAGGTGCAGCAGTGTGAACCACATTACTATACCAAGTGTGTTAGTATTTTCAAAGGTGAGTTTTACTTTTAGAGGATGAAGGGTATTTAGTTTAATTTTTGAGTTGCGATATGAAGGGATGGCCCAGCATAGTGTTACTGGTGTTGGAAACAGGTTTGTGATAATAGACATTTATTTTAGCTTGAGAATAGACATAGTTCATAAAATGTAATCTAGTCGAAAGACTTGTCTGTCCTTTCTTCCCTACGTCAAATCGCTTGGGCTAGACGGTAGAGTGACGGTCTCGCTTCATGCAGATCAGCGTTCAATCCTCGACCGTCCAACTGGTTGGGCACCATTCCCCCCCCCCCTACCGTCCCATCCCAAATCCTTATTCTGACCCCTTCCAAGTGCTATATAGTCGTAATAGCTTGGCGCTTTCCCCCCTGATAATTCCCTTCCCTTCCTCCCTATCACACGACGTGATAATAGTCAAGGACGGACCAAAATGTCGTCGTTTTCCCATAGTCTCATGTGTGACTTGGTCATCATATCAACCCCTGAAAGTTGAGCTGTATCTTTATACAGAGAAGGATTACCATACGAACAAATCCACAAGGGCCGTGACGAGGATTTGAACCTGTCTGTCACGGCCCTTGGGGATTTGTTCATTTGATGCATCATCCAATTGTGATTTCTGTGTGTAAGGATTACCATAGAGCGACAACGAGGCGGGCTTTCCAGGAAAAGTCACAGCACGTCTCACTTGTTGAAAACTTGAAGCCATGAGTGGTGGCGGAGGACAACACATTATCAAGCGCACGTTGGAGGTGGTGTAGGAGAAGAGATCTCTGCGACAGCATAAAGCAACATCGTCAATATAAACGGTTGAGCAAATAGCAGAAGGGAGGAAGGAAGACCATTTAGGGCACTGAGGAAGAGTAGTACTCAGAACACTGCCATGGGGAACACCAGAGTGCAGTACCAAGCCTCACTTTAAACACATAGCAAGACATGAAATTGAAATAAGTTTATTGAGGTAAAATACACACAAAGGGATGAGGTAGCTCAAGCTATTCTCACCCCGTTCAGTACATCGTGTTAATACATACATAGACACACATCACAAGCAATAAACGTATTACCGAACATTCTGAGAGATAAATATATACATTTCTTCCTTTACACAAGTAAGCAAGACATGAAGCTCTGAAGAAGAGAGAGAGATTTGCCAAAATGCGCTAATATACTGTATCTCCAGATGGTTATTTTACTGGCCCAAAAGTGCGGCAACAACGGAGGTATTTGCAGCAAAGGAATTTCGAATGTAGACCACGTCCACTAATATATCAGTCGTGCTGCAATATTTATGAAAGACAAACGGAAAGGGCGAGAGGCAGCGATGATGTTCCGAGAACCACACGAGACATACATGGACCATATCTTCAAACAGTTTGCAGACGCAACTCGTCAGGCCACTGGGGCAAAAAAAAATCTTTAGTTTCTTGAGTACCAGTTCCCAACTGGTACCAGTACCAGTTGGGAAAAACAATTACCTCAAGAGAGTATGCAAACAACAGAGAGCGTGCAGGACGCCCGCCACGCTTGGCTGCTAGACGTGTATCATTATAAGTATTAAAGTCAGTAACGAAGCAATGGGTTTATATCAACCTTACAACCACGGCCATCCACAGCAGCCAGTCCTCGGAGACCGACCTCGCTTCCCAAATGCAGTTCGAGATATTCAGCAAATACTGTACTGACAGGTACACTGAGGGAGATGACAAGGTATCTCATAGTAAAAATTATCCAAGTTGCCATCATGGAACAGCACAGGGATATGACAAGTTGGAGTTCAGAAAGATAGAAGACATTGTTACAGGGGAGTTGAGGGTGAAAGCGCAAGTCCAAATACCGAGGATTCAATAAGGGTCTTATGAGGAAGGAAAGGAGGAGGTGAATGAGCACAGGAGCCAACAGCTAAAAAATACAAACTAAGTTCATTCTCGGCCAACACCGGATTTGTCATGACGGAACCATGGAGATGTAGGACAGGTGGTTTGTCATGACGGAACCATGGAGATGTAGGACAGGTGGTTTGTCATGACGGAACCATGGAGATGTAGGACAGGTGGTTTGTCATGACGGAACCATAGAGATGTAGGACAGGTGGTTTGTCATGACGGAACCATAGAGATGTAGGACAGGTGGTTTGTCATGACGGAACCATAGAGATGTAGGACAGGTGGTTTGTCATGACGGAACCATGGAGATGTAGGACAGGTGGTTTGTCATGACGGAACCATAGAGATGTAGGACAGGTGGTTTGTCATGACGGAACCATAGAGATGTAGGACAGGTGGTTTGTCATGACGGAACCATGGAGATGTAGGACAGGTGGTTTGTCATGACGGAACCATGGAGATGTAGGACAGGTGGTTTGTCATGACGGAACCATGGAGATGTAGGACAGGTGGTTTGTCATGACGGAACCATAGAGATGTAGGACAGGTGGTTTGTCATGACGGAACCATGGAGATGTAGGACAGGTGGTTTGTCATGACGGAACCATGGAAATGTAGGACAGGTGGTTTGTCATGACGGAACCATAGAGATGTAGGACAGGTGGTTTGTCATGACGGAACCATAGAGATGTAGGACAGGTGGTTTGTCATGACGGAACCATAGAGATGTAGGACAGGTGGTTTGTCATGACGGAACCATGGAGATGTAGGACAGGTGGTTTGTCATGATGGAACCATGGAGATGTAGGACAGGTGGTTTGTCATGACGGAACCATGGAGATGTAGGACAGGTGATTTGTCATGACGGAACCATGGAGATGTAGGACAGGTGGTTTGTCATGACGGAACCATGGAGATGTAGGACAGGTGGTTTGTCATGACGGAACCATGGTGATGTAGGACAAGTAATGTGCTGGAAGAGATTTACCTGCAATCTTGCCGAGTTTCTTCCAGACCTGGGGAAGAGAGGGAGCATCAACAGTAACGGTAGAAATGTAAGAATTACAAATCCCGCGCTTTTCACTACAGTTGGCCCTACAGGCTACCACACTCGCCTTCCCAATCAGGATAAACCTTACAGGTGATTGTTCGCATCAGTGTCTTTCCCAGGCCACACACAGCTTACAGTGTACAATTCGAGCACATTCTGAATTCCACCAGGGAACACACTTCCGCATGCCATGGGAGGTATAGCGAGGAACAGAGCAGAGGGCAGCAACTTATGTGTACTCAAACATGATTGAGAGTGAGCGAGGCTCACCAGATGGTCTGGGAAGAACAGCATGGAGGGTGAACCAATTCCAGTCTGCCTTATCAAACTGCCACCGAGAGAAAGAGAGACAAGAACGGTAGGAAAAAGGAGGACTATAAGGATAGGGAAACAGTCACAGTTATGAAAGTTAATCGAGAACTCTTCAAGTCTGGTATATAAAAATGGAAAAAGAGCAGTAAGATCAATACAGGAAAGAATGTGAGTCCACGAGACTACATGAGTTGGCTCACTGGAATTGAGGAGAGACAATGGAGAAGAGAGGACGAAAGATTCTAAGGACAGCCTCTGATATGTGCCAGAACATTGCTACAGAGGGCAGGCTGACAATTACAATCACTGAAAAGGATAACAGACTCAGGTAACAAGTTTAAGATGTCTTTAAGATCAGAAAAATGGAATATGTTGGGAGAGATAAGTGGAACAGATCGTATTCCATTTGCGTACAAAGACATGAGTGGCAGTGGAAGGAACGTTCAACTGAAAAAGAAGGGGGTCAAAGGGAACATCGTTTTGGATCAAGAGAGCAAGAGAGTTAGGGGTTGCAGCAACAGATGGAAGGAAGAAGCGTAAGGAATAACCACAGAAGTGATCAGGACAAGTGCCGAGCATCAGTTCCTGGAGACATATGCAAGAGGTGAAAGCTGAGATAAACTGGAATTCATAAAAATTGAAATAAAAACCCCGAATATTTAATTGAAAATACAGTGAATAACATAAAAAATTGTAAAAAATATAAAAATTCTATGGCAAAGAAAAAGAACACAAGATTCTATGGGAGATGAATACCAGGTTCAGTGAAATCAAATTAGGTGGGCATAGGTAATCCAGCAATGATGGTTGTGTCGAGAGTGTGGTGGAAAGGATCACAGGCAAAACAACAGGACCCAGTGAGAAAGGAGGTGCTGGTGAGGGACAATCAAGGTGGTGCTGGTGAGGAGCTATCAAGGGAGTGGGGTAGGACTGAGTAAGGAAAGAATAGGAGTCCTGGCAATCTGAGAACTGAACGATTTTAGACATCATTCCTTACTGTAAGAAACTACATTCTTGTTTTATTAAGTTGACAAAATGAAGCCAAGCACGAGTAGTGAAAGCAGGGAAGGGCAGGGATAGCGAGAGTACCAAGAGCCTTCAGTAGGAGCCGTACATCAAAGACTCCTCGAGGACCAGAAGACCAAGAGGATACTGAGAGAGCAAACCTCAATATATGAACATGGACGCCAATGAAACCAACCTGACGAGAGAATTAAGGAAGCTGCTGCAGACGAGGATGGTGGCCAACATTTAGGACTGGGCAGACGTGGTTCCAAACCCGTAGCACAGACCAATGGCCAAGGACAACACAACATGAACAGGAAAACCTACAAGGAAAGCAAAACAATAGCGTACCGCTTACCAAGGAGATAGAAGACAATGGGAATGGATACAGCAATACGCCAAATGTTTGGAAAAGAGTGCAACAAGGAGGACGAGAACGGCTTAACAACGGACAAGGGCGCTTCTGCCATGGACACGAAACGAGAGAGGGGAGGGAAATGTTTGGAGAAATCGGTATGACTGGAACAGGGAAGGAGGAGAACGCCAAGGGAAAACGATGGAGAAGATCCAGACGATAACGACGCTTGGGCAAATAGTGAGGAACAGGAGAAACTGGAACAGGCGAGGATCTGGCTGAGGAAACTGGAGGGACGACAGTACGGAACAAGGAAGAAGCGATGGAATGCAAAGATGACAAGGAGGAAACATGTTCCGAGAGCAAAAACAAAAGCCCTAGTGTTGTCAGAGGTAACCTAAACGGGTAGAGTAAAGGGTCAGGAATCAACAGGAATAATCTTCGTGCTATTAAGATAAAATAGATTACAAGTGCCACTCAGATAAAAACGGCGAAGGGCGACTTAGTTGAGGCTTTTAAAACTTAGCATTAATAGTGAATGGGAAAAGTGGAAGTTTGTACAAAAATCAGACAAAAGTTGGAAGACTAAGATGTATTAATATCGCCACCTTCAGAAGCCAGAATTGAAATCTGTCGTGAGCATAAGAGTTCTGAGTGGACAAGTGGACACAACAAAAACAAAAAGCATTGAAGAAAAGTGTTATGTACAGTTAAGCCAAACATAACATTTGAAGAGGCGCGGGCACTCGGTAAACAGGAGAACAGAAGTGATATAGAGATAAAATAAAGTCGGATAAGGGAGCATCCAGAGTGATGTGGAAGGCCCCGAGTTACAGGAATGAAGGACTCGGGCACCTAGAAAATAGACAAGCCTACAAAGCCAGTAGACTTGTGTAAGCTTCTCTATTTTCTTAGGAATGCAAGGACAATATTACTTAGGAATGCGAAGACAATATTACTTCGGAATGCGAGGACAAGAGGATTGAAAGTAATCCTCAAAATTTACAATAATGAAGACGACACAAGGAAGAAATGGGGTTTGACTACACCAGCCGCTAGGGATTTTATCCTAACTTTTGGAGATTCAACTTGAGTACATTCTAATAAAGGCACAAACGCTTTCAGCAAATACAGGGTCAAGGCAAGGAAGGCCTGTACTTAGCGGTTGTAAAAGTGCGATGCGCCCTGTGGACATGGTATGTACAGCTATGATTTCTCCCCTGCTTAACTTCTCCCTACAGGAGCTCAAGGACCTAGTGCCTACAGGAGCTCAAGGACCCAGGGCCTACAGGAGCTCAAGGACCCAGGGCCTACAGGAGCTCAAGGACCCAGGGCCTACAGGAGCTCAAGGACCCAGGGCCTACAGGAGCTCAAGGACCCAGTGCCTACAGGAGCTCAAGGACCCAGGGCCTACAGGAGCTCAAGGACCCAGGGCCTACAGGAGCTCAAGGACCCAGTGCCTACAGGAGCTCAAGGACCCAGTGCCTACAGCTCAAGGACCCAGTGCCTACAGGAGCTCAAGGACCCAGTGCCTACAGGAGCTCAAGGACCCAGGGCCTACAGGAGCTCAAGGACCCAGGGCCTACAGGAGCCCTCGTTTTCTCTCTAGACGTGGCATCATTTTGTCCACGTCTACCACAGCATAAGGTAGTGACCCGGGTGGCTGGTTTCTTTGAGGAGCACATTGGGGGACATTTTAAAGAAGTATGGGAAGCAGGCCTGACGTGAGCACCACACAGGAAACTGACTGAAGAGTGTCTGCTGCATGCCTGACACTGCTATGGTGTGGTGGGGTAACCTACCGGTACACAACTGGCACTGTTATGGTGTGGTGGGGTAACCTACCGGTACACAACTGGCACTGCTATGGTGTGGTGGGGTAACCTACCGGTACACAACTGGCACTGCTATTGGTGTCATTGTTGTGGTAGCTGCAGTGTTGGAAAGGAAGAGAGAAATATCGTCCAGATCCGTTTGTGTACTACAAGTACAAAAATGATGTCTTCGGGATAGTTGCAGAAGAGAGCATTAGAAACCTTCCACAAGTGGCCAAACACTGTCCACTGAAGCTTTAAGTTCATCCTGGAATATGACTGAATGGAGCTACCAATTCTAGATGCGTGTGTTTTGTTGAGAAAATGACCATACAGACGAAGATACAAGGGATCAAACCTGCACTAGTGCCTTCTATCTTTCATCCTGCCATCAGTCATTGTTGTCAAAGTCCCTCTCACTTTCAGTTGGTATCACAGTTAAAAGGTTCACTAATGCCCTACAGGAGCTAAAAAAAATAATAATCAATGGATTTTTGACCATTTGGGATTATTTGGATTACTGATCATTTGGGAGACCACGAACGTCCCCCAAATGATTCCCTTTGGCAGTTTTAAGGGAAGCGGCTATCCAGAAGTAGACGGAAGGGCCTCCTAAGGCAAGGTAAAAAGGATCAAATGGAGAAGATGATCCTGCCTCCCCTGTAGGTCCCAACAGCAGCTGAGCCAACTCACAGGAAACTAAACTCCCTCTGGCAATGTTAACTCTAAACTACAAGGGGAAAACCCCGCTTGGAGATACAAAAACAACTGCCATTGATCGCACGGAAAAAGAAAAATCCGTATTTAATGTCCTTGTGAGAGCCCACTTCCTGAGGAGTGATTACTCTGTGTGTAAAAGTGTTTTTGAAACAGCCCCGTGGTACACCAAGTGGTAGAGAACACCAGGTTCACTTAGAACGTGCTAGAGAACACCTGGTTCACTAACAACGCGCTAGAGAACACCTGGTTCACTAACAACGTGTTAGAGAACACCTGGTTCACTAACAACGTGTTAGAGAACACCTGGTTCGCTAACAACGCGCTAGAGAACACCAGGTTCACTACCAACGTGTTAGAGAACACCTGGTTCACTAACAACGTGCAAGAGAACACCTGGTTCACTAACAACGCGCTAGAGAACACCTGGTTCACTTTTCCTGAGAAACGTTTCCTTATTTAACAAAAGTTTCATCTTTAACTGTGTACTGGATGACAGTTTCTCAGGAGGAAGAGAGAGAGAGGAGGAAGATTGCGGCTGTAATCATCCTGACAGTCAATGGGGCCCTAAATCTTCCTCAGACCTGATCTGGGCGCCCAGCTCCATTATCTTGGTGTTGTAGGTCTTTCAGAAACTCGTAAAGCACCGGATAAAGCTCATAGAGCAGTTCACTGGACACATTGGCTTTATAAACACCCAAACATATTACCTCCACAGTTTAAAATTATGTGATAAAATGGGAATTTAAAATAGTTTTTTTTCTGAAGACTGTCGAGATTTTAAGCAATAATGACAATTTTGCACCTCAATATCCACTAATACCTTTTTAAAAACAATCTTGTGGAGTCTATTATAACAACATTGCGCTTGTTACTTCAACACTACAAAATAAGTCCATAGAGTTGAAATAATTCGAACGTTATTAGACAGGATGGTACAGGAGTAGCCGGCTCTGGCTCCTGTCAGGAGCTCAGAGAGTTCCTTTATCATAGCTCATGGTAAGCTCTTCCTATCTACTAGTTCCCCTGGAACACAATCCCTCAATCGCTTTACTTCCAGGTCCCCGAAATGCTGTTATCAGGTGAAGACAGTTATGGATCTTTTCCCAGTCATTTCTCTACAGTAGGGTGTGTGTATTTACTATTTGTGTCTACAGAATCAAGATATTAGCTCTTGGACCCCGCCTTTCTAACCAATCTATTTTTCCTCTATTATATCTACTACATATATTTCTCTCTAACACTCACACATATCCACAGGAAGCAGCCGGTAGCAGCTGTCTAACTCTCAGGTACCTATTTACTGCTAGGTGAACAGGAGCATCAAGGTGAAAGAAAATCTGCCCATTTGTTTCTGCCTCGGCCTGGAATCGAACCCGGGCCATTAGGATTCCAATCCCCAGGTGCAATATCCATTCAGCCGCAGGGACCCCAAGAGAGAGTGTTTGTGTGTGAGTGTGTGTGTGTGTGTGTGTGTGTACTTACTTACCTAATTGTGCTTGCGGGGTTGAGCTCTGGCTCTTTGGTTCCACCTCTCAACGGTCAATCAATTAATGTACAGGTTCCTGAGCCTATTGGACTATCATATCGGTACTTGAAGCTGTGTATGGAGTCAGTCTCCACCACATCAGTTCCTAATCCATTCCATTTGTCTACTACTCTGATACTGAACAAATTCTTTCTGACGTCTCTATGGCTCATTTGGGCACTCAATTTCCACCTGTGTCCACTAGTGCGTGTGCCCCTTGTGGTAAAAAGTCTGTCTTTATCTACCCTATCAATTCCTCTGAGAATCTTATATGTGGTGATCATGTCCCCTCTAACTCTTCTGTCTCCCAGTGACGTGAGGTTTAATTCCCGTAGTCTCTCCTCGTAGCTCATACCCCTCAGTTCGGGTACTAGTTTGGTGGCAAACCTTTGAACCTTTTCCAGTTTAGTCTTATATGCTTGACTAGATATGGACTCCATGCTGGAGCCGCATACTCCAGAATTGGTCTGACATATGTGGTATATAATGTTCTGAAAGATTCCTTACACAAGTTTCTAAAGGCCGTTCTTATGTTAGCCAACCTGGCATATGCCGCTGCTGTTAGTGCCGCTGATCGTAGTCCTAATGTGTGTACTCACCTATTTGTACTCACCTATTTGTGCTTGCGGGGGTTGAGCTTTGGCTCTTTGGTCCCGCCTCTCAACTGTCAATCAACTGGTGTACAGATTCCTGAGCCTACTGGGATCTATCATATCTACATTTAAAACTGTGTATGGAGTCAGCCTCCACCACATCACTGCCTAATGCATTCCATCCGTTAATTACTCTGACACTGAAAAAGTTTCTTCTAACGTCTCTGTGGCTCATGTGGGTACTCAGTTTCCACCTGTGTCCCCTTGTTCGCGTCCCACCAGTGTTGAATAGTTCATCCTTGTTTACCCGGTCGATTCCTCTGAGGATTTTGTAGGTTGTGATCATGTCTCCTCTTTCTCTTCTGTCTTCCAGTGTCGTAAGGTGCATTTCCCGCAGCCTTTCCTCGTAACTCATGCCTCTTAGTTCTGGGACTAGTCTAGTGGCATACCTTTGGACATTTTCCAGCTTCGTCTTGTGCTTGAAGAGGTACGGGCTCCATGCTGGGGCCGCATACTCCAGGATTACATATGTGGTGTACAAGATTCTGAATGATTCCTTACACAGGTTCCTGAACGCTGTTCTGATGTTAGCCAGCCTCGCATATGCCGCAGACGTTATTCTTTTTATGTGGGCTTCAGGAGACAGGTTTGGTGTGATATCAACTCCTAGATCTTTCTCTCTGTTCGTTTCATTAAGTACTTCACCTCCTATTCTGTATCCTGTGTCTGGCCTCCTATTTCCACTGCCTAGTTTCATTACTTTGCATTTACTGGGGTTGAATTTCAACAGCCATTTGTTGAACCATTCACTCAGTCTGTCTAGGTCATCTTGCAGCCTCCTACTATCGTCCTCAGTTTCAATCCTCCTCATAATTTTTGCATCATCGGCAAACATTGAGAGAAACGATTCTATACCCTCTGGGAGATCATTTACATATATCAGAAACAGTATAGGTCCAAGGACTGACCCCTGCGGGACTCCACTCGTAACGTCTCGCCAATCTGAGACCTCACCCCTCACACTGACTCGTTGTCTCCTGTTGCTTAGGTACTCCTGTATCCAACGGAGTACCTTACCTTTCACTCCAGCCTGCATCTCCAGCTTTTTCACTAGCCTCTTGTGTGGCACTGTATCAAAGGCTTTCTGATAATCCAAAAATATGCAGTCTGCCCATCCTTCTCTTTCTTGCCTTATTTTTGTTGCCTGGTCGTAGAATTCAAGTAACCCTGTGAGGCAGGACCTGCCATCCCTGAATCCATGTTGATGCTGTGTTACAAAGTTCTTTCGCTCCAGGTGCTCCACTAGCTTTCTTCGCACAATCTTCTCCATCAGCTTGCATGGTATGCAAGGTTAGGGACACTGGCCTGTAATTCAGTGCCTCCTGTCTATCCCCTTTCTTGTATATCGGGACTACGTTAGCTGTTTTCCAAATTTCTGACAGTTCCCCTGTTGCCAGTGATTTGTTATACACTATGGAGAGTGGGAGGCACAGTTCTTCTGCTCCTTCCTTTAGTATCCAAGGGGAGATTCCATCTGGGCCTATAGCCTTTGTCACATCCAACTCTAGTAAACACTTCCTTACTTCCCCGCTGGTAATCTCAAACTCTTCCAGTGGTTCCTGGTTAGCTATTCCCTCTCTTATCTCTGGGATTTCTCCTTGCTCTAAGGTGAAGACCTCTTGGAACTTCTTATTCAGTTCCTCGCACACTTCCTTGTCGTTTGTAGTGAATCCTTCTGCCCCTATCCTTAATTTCATAACCTGTTCCTTTACTGTTGTTTTTCTCCTGATGTGGCTATGCAGCAATTTAGGCTGAGTCTTTGCCTTGCTTGCGATGTAATTTTCGTATTGTCTTTCTGCCTCTCTTCTCATCCTGACATATTCATTCCTGGCATTCTGGTATCTTTCTCTGCTCTCCAGTGTCCTGTTATTCTTATAGTTTCTCCATGCCCTTTTACTTTGCTGCTTAGCTAGCCTACATCTCTGATTAAACCATGGGTTTCTCACCTTCATTTCACTGTTTTCCTTTTGGGCTGGGACAAACTTGTTTGCTGCGTCCTTGCATTTTTGCGTGATGTAGTCCATCATATCTTGGGCCGTCTTTTCCCTGAGCTTTGTTTCCCATGCTATATCTGTTAGGAATTTTCTCATCTCCTCATAGTTTCCCTTTCGGTATGCTAACCTTTTGGTTTCGGTATCCCTCCTCGAGTTCAATAACCCTTCTTCAATCAGGTACTCAAACACCAATACACTGTGGTCGCTCATTCCTACTGGGGCCTCAAAACCGATTTCTCTTATGTCAGAGTCGTTCAGGGTGAAGACCAGGTCGAGTCTTGCTGGTTCGTCATTTCCTCTCATCCTTGTGGGTTCTCTGACATGCTGGGTTAAGAAATTTCTAGTCACCACCTCTGGTAGTTTGACTCTCCACGTATCCTCGCCTCCATGCGGTTCCTTGTTCTCCCAATCAATCCTTCCGTGATTGAAGTCCCCCATGATGAGCAGGTTGGATCTATTTCTACAGGCAGCAGAGGCTGCCCTCTCAATTATAGTGTTAACTGCCATGGTGTGTGTGTGTGTGTGTGTGTGTGTGTGTGTGTGTGTGTGTGTGTGTGTGAGAGAGAGAGAGAGAGAGAGAGAGAGAGAGAGAGAGAGAGAGAGAGAGAGAGAGAGAGAGAGATAGGAACAAGTCTATTCCCTCTGGGAGATCGTTTACATATATCAGAAACAGGATAGGTCCAAGGACTGCATGAACCCTGCGGGATTCTACTGTAACACTGTAAAAGTGTTTGGTTTAGTTGTATTTAATACATAGAGTACATGAGTCACAGACAGGGATTTGAGAAGGCGCCAAGTTGTCGTGTAACACCCATGACCCCCCCCCCTTAGAGTTCACACCCAGGGAACCCTTCTCCAAGAGGTCAGCCCAGATGACCTCCGGTTTATCTTGTATGTTGATTAAAAAAATTCCTGGGTTAGTCTTAGTCAGCATAGTTTCAAGTATGTAATATTTCATGCAAGGGAATTAGACTCCAGATTCTTATGTGTAAACATCCATGGATCTCCCCCTTTTGGCCAGGTCAGAGGTCAGTCACACACGTAATTAATAACTCCTCTCTTGAAGAGTGTATGGTGAATGTCAAACAAGCTTATTGAAATATGTCTTGAGTGTTTAATAATTGAATATTTGGAGGGTGGTAAATACCCTATGAAGAAAGGTAACTTTCCCCTGCAGCATTTTGACCTGCAGAAGGGTGTCCTATATTATGTTAACGACATGAAAGATCGTGCGGTTTACCAGTTAGTCATCCCTGACGTGTTAAGATCATCGACCGTCAGCTTCAAGCAACTGGAGGTGAGATGTGCCTCCATACATCTCTCCTAACACCGTTCACCTGTGACCGGCCAAGTCCCCGGCCGCTGTCACTTGCCGCTGCTCTTCACACCATCACCTTCGAGCAGTTTGATAGCTTGACGAGGAGTCTGTCACCAGTAGACTCGCTCTGTCACCAGACGTACCCCCAGAGCTGTTACAAGAAGATCTCAGGGTATATGCAGGCATCATCGACGGGCAGACGCTGGACCAACACCACCATTTGTAAAACCCCTCTTATGTAACACCACTATAATGGATACTAAACTAATAATGTAAACACTACTTTTCCTGAGTAACACTTCCCCATCGGTTGCACTTGGTAACACCGTTATGAGCTGACATATGATGGTTACACCGGAACTAAAAAGGTACACTGCCAACAAGGAAATGTTAACACAGGATTAAATACGCTGCCACCATCTGCCTTTGACCATTGAGACTATATCAAGCAACGAGGCAAAAAACATTGCTTGACTTGGAGAGTACTTTCTATGACTGTCTTTAATTATGAAAACGGTTGTCAGCCACTATATCCAAAAGGCTAAGAGGATTCAACAATTGACACAGACGGGAAATTTAACATGAGTTTATTGAGACCAAAATTATGTCAATCACCACTTATAAATCCTACTCTAACACTGGCAAAAATTTAAGAAATTTGGACATGGAACAAAACCTCAGATCACACACAGTACCTTACGACCTCTGTCTCTCCCTGGCTGAGATGTTCTTCACCGCCCTCTCTGGGCCCCGGTGTCCGGCACTCTGTCCTTACTAAGTCCCTACAGGACCTCTATATACAACCCCCACAGGGGGAGGGGGCAGATCTGCTGTTGCTACCTACACCAAGAATGTAAGAGATCGGCCACACGTGTACAAACACTCAAGAAATATTTCAATAAGCTTGTTTGACATTCACCATACACTCTTCAAGAGAGGAGTTATTAATTACGTGTGTGACTGACCTCTGACCTGGCCAAAAGGGGAAGATCCATGGATGTTTACACATAAGAATCTGGAGTCTAATTCCCTTGCATGAAATATTACATACTTGAAACTATGCTGACTAAGACTAACCCAGGAATTTTTTTAATCAACATACAAGATAAACCGGAGGTCATCTGGGCTGACCTCTTGGAGAAGGCTTCCCTGGATGTGAACTCTAAGGAAGGGGGGGTCATGGGTGTTACAGTCGGCCGGAGTTTCACACCTCTAAGAGTTAATGACCACCAAGTGACCTGAGGTCAGATGATGCGAATTTCACCTTACTTCTACTAATCTTATAATTGGAGCCTGGTAGCCTTCAAACATGCCGACGTTTAAGGAGTGGCTTGGTAGAGTGCCTGAGGCTATCTACTTGTGGGTGGAGTTAGTTACTAGGTTCCCCAATATATACTCAGAGAGCGATCGATTCGAGAGCATTAACAGAGAAGAACAGCAGCCAGCAGAGCAGAGGAGACGGCCTAGCAGGGAGGCTGTCGGCCGGCAGCGCGGGACAGTCTCTGTCGACTACAGACCCCCCCCCCTTCTATCCAGCTATAGGCAGACACTTGGTGAGTTGAACATTAAGGTGACTTGGTCGTGTTTTACAAGTGTTCTGTGATAATCAGGGGCAGTCAGTTGTAGTGTTCTCAGATTCTTGGAGGATGACTCACTTTACATATATATATATCTTGAACATTGCTTAAATTATGATACTTAGTATGTGAAATATAATTGAATTTATTATTTACATTGCCTTTAACTGTGTCCCCTAGAGTTGAGTTGAGGTGAGGTGAGAAAGCCTCTGGGATTACTGGTTCCATGATTTTACTGAGTACATGATAAAGATGGGACATACTAATAATGACCTTGATAACATCTTTTGAGAATTTTGTGATACAGACAAGTTCCATTCCTTGTCTTGTATGTAATGATCATGAATGGATGGTGGCAGCATTTCGTCTTCTACTATCTACTCTTCTACTTCTACTTCTACCTATTTACACCTCTCCCTCCACCCCTCTCTAAACTCTCACTTTCAACTAATGACCCTCCTCGCTCCTCCCACCTCCCTACCTCTCACCCCAAACCCTCACTAATTACTTCACTATTCATTTCTTTCCTTTCGTTTTCTTTTATACGTTTGTGGCAATGATTCTGTATTCTAGAGTTCTCTCTAGAGTTTCGGGTAACTGATCAAGTTACGGCGCCTTGTAGTCTTAGCACCTAGGTAGTCAAATACCTAGGTTACAAGGTGTTGAACGAGAGAGGTTGCCTTAGGAACTCTAGAGGTGCTCTAGAATAGTTAGCTAACTGGGGACGGGATAACGGACTAGAGAGAGCGGTTTCCCCCGGCCTCGTTAGTTAACTGGGGGGTGGAATAATGGACAAGATAGAGCTATTTTCCCCACCCCCCGTTACACTACTGGTGACGCCTCGCCACATTTGAAACCTCACCCCTCACAGTAACGAGCTGTCTTCTGTTGCTTAGGTACTCCCTCATCCACTGGAGTACCTTCCCTGTTATTCTTGCCTGCATCTCCAACTTATGCACTAGTTTCTTATGAGGTACCATGTGCTTTGTGCGCGCGCGAGCACGCGTGTAAATCTACCTACGAGGCCAACTACTGACTACCCCCATGGATACAGCCCACAACAGCTGTCTAACTCCCACCTATTTTACTGCTAAGGTATCAGTTGCATAAGGTGAAAGGAAACGCTTCCAAATTATTTCCATTTTGGTTGGGGATCGAACCCCAGCCATACGTCTGTGAGTGGAAGACGTTTACCACTCCCCCAACCCCCGGCCCCCACGCCAAGAGCACTGCACCACGCTCCCCCTCTACCAAGGACCCCTTTTACCATTCATGCGTCGGCAGCTCACCCCAGGATCTTTCCCTGGGGTGATCACCCCTGGGTCACCCTTCCTCTCCCCCAAAAACGTCCCCTCTTCCTCCCTCTAGTACCCTCCTCCTCCGTAGTTTTAAGACCATGTCTTGGTGAAATTTGATGTTCTTTACGATTTTATCACATTTTGTGTTATCTTGAGGTTATCTTGAGATAATTTTGAGGCTTAACGTCCCCGCGGTCCAGTCCTCGACTGCTTATACTAAAATTCCTCTAGACATTGATCTTCAAGAAGTCACTAACGCACGTAAGACAAAAGAATCCAATCAGTACACTCCACTTAACACCATTCCCTGTATACACTAGTGAAGACTTCCTGCTAGCGCTGGGGCTGTCACCTCCCGCTGCCCCCTGCAGCACACCACTCCCTGAACCTGCACTATACCTATAAGTACAAACACACACACACACACACAGGAACCTGTACACCTGTTGATTGATGGTTGAGAGGCGGGACCAAAGAGCCAGAGCTCAACCCTCGCAAGCACAATTAAGTGAGTACAATTACGTGAGTACACACACACCACCTACAAAATTTTCAGGGAAATTGACAGGGTGGACAAAGACAAACTCTTCAGCACGGGTCGGACAAGGACAAGGGGACACAGGTGAAAACGAAGTACCCAAATGAGCCACAGAGAGAAATAAGAAAAAAAAATTTCAGTGTCAGGGTAGTTAATAAATGGAATGTATTAGGCAGTGATGTGGTGGAGGCCGATTCCATACACAGTTTCTAATGTAGATTTGATAGAGCCCAGAAGGCTCAGGAATCTGTACATACGTTGATTGACTGGTGAAAGGCCGGGCCAAAGAGCCAAAGCTCAAACCCCGCAAGCACAACTAGGTGAGTACATACAGGATCAGCACAAGTAAAAGTGAGGTGCAAAGAGGCAGAAGAGAGATTCATACCACCATTAAGGGAGAAAATTAGGAGAGCATAATAACCCGTTGTTCAACAGACAGTGACAGGAAGCAAAAGCAAAGAGCAGGAGAGAGTGGAAGAAATACAGAAGACAAAGAACAGAGGTAAACCGGAATAAATGAAACAGGGCCAAGAATGACTACATAAACATAGGAAGACTGGCAGAAAGAAACTATACAAATTATAATGCCTCCAAAGCAAAGACCAGGTTACAAAAAACGGGATTTCAGTATACAGAAAATTATGAAATTTGTGAGGAGCTCAATGTCAGCTTTAATGGAGTGTTCACTACTGAGCTTGAACAGCTCCCAGGTGCTAGATGAGGAAGCAGCCCCTGATGAGAGTCTACTAAATATTTAGGTAACAGCGGAGGAAGCAAGAAGCATCCTAGCATCACGGAATGTAACTAAAGCTACTGGGCCAGATACCAAATCCGTAGAGGGTGGGACCCTGGCGCTTCAGAGCGTACACCACGTCCATGGCAGTGACGGTCTTCCTCTTGGCGTGTTCCGTGTAGGTTACAGCATCACGGATGACGTTCTCGAGGAACACCTTCAGGACGCCACGGGTCTCTTCGTAGAGTATCACCATGGATGTTAAAAACAGCAGCACAGGCCCTCAGCATACCTCTAGCACTAATCTATAATGGGTCAAATACACAGGGAAAATTCCCCAGCTGCTGGAAGAAGGCAAATGTGATGCCAATCTACAAGAAAGGATATAGAGAAGAGGCACGTAACTACAGATCAGTGTCGCTCACAAGCATACCCTTGCAAAGTACTTAAAAGAATTATAAGGCTAAGACTAATTTGCACACCTAAAAAGAATTAGGTTTGTAAGTAAACACAACACGACTTTAGAGAAGGGAAATCATGCCTGACGAACCTCCTGGAGTTTTATGATAGGATAACGAAAATAAGGCAAGACTGAGAAGGATGGGCAGATTTCCAAAATACCTTTCATACATTACCACACAAAAGGTTACTATACAAACTTAAGGGATCAGACGGGAACAGACGGAAACGCACTATCATGGGTAAGGAATTACCTGACAGACAGGTGTCAGAGAGTGATAGTAAGGGGGCGAGGAGTGGGACTGGCGTAGAGTAACAAGCGGGGTGCCTCAAGGACCGGTGCTGGGACCCATACTATTCCTCATTCATATAAACGACTTGACTGCAGGAGTCGAGTCGTTTATGTCGATGTTTGCAGATGATGCAAAACGAATGAGGAGGGTTGAGCCAGATGAGGATTGTAAGCTTCTCCCGGATGACTTGAACAGGTTGCATAGATGGTCTGAGAAATGACTGCTAGAATTTAACACTAACAAGTGCAAGATGATGGAAATGGGGACAGGAGCCAATATACGATGAAGGGAAACTACCTCCCTATAACATCTTGAAAAAGAGACCTGGCAGTGGACATAACACCAACCCCAACTCCAGAAGCTCATATAAATAGATAACATCAGCCGCTTACTCTATTCTGGCAAAAGTCAGAACATCCTTCAGAAACTTGACTAAAGAAGCTTTCAGATCACTGTGTAACCACCTATGTAAGGCCAGTCTTAGAGTATGCCGCCCCATCCTGGAACCCCATCTTATAAAACACCTAAGGAAGCTCGAAAAAGTGCAGATGTTTGCTACGAGGCTCGTCCCGGAGCTGCGAGGGATGAGGCACGAAGACAGAGTGAAGGAACTAAACCTGACGACGCTAGAGAGGAGGGAGAGGGGGGGGGACATGATACAGACGTATACAACACTTAGAGAGATTGACAAGGTGGAAACAGAGGAAATGTTTACAATGAATAAATACAGAACAAGGGGGCACAGATGGAAGCTTGAGACTCAGATGTGTCAAAGAGATGTTAGAAAGTTTTCTTTTAGCATAAGGGAGTAAATGGAATGACCTAAAGGAGCAGGTTGCAGAGGCTAACTCCATTCATAACTTTAAAAGTAGATATGATAGAGAAAAAGAACAGGAGTCATTGTATTAGATAATCAACGGCTAGAAAAGCGGGGTCCAAGAGCTAGAGCTTGATCCTGCAGGCACAAATAGGCAGGTACAAATAAGCGAGTACACACACACACACACGGGGTCTGGTAGCTGAGTGGACAGCGCGCGGGACTCCTGTGGCCCGGGCTCGATTTCCGGCGCCGGCAGACAAATGGGCAGATTTCCTGTCACTCAGATGCCCCTGTTACCTTGCAGTAAATAGCTGTGTGTGTGTGTGTATGTTTGCGTGTAAAAAATTATTTAGTAGTTAGTAACAGTTGATTGACAGATGAGAGGCGGGCCGAAAGAGCAGAGCTCAACCCCCGCAAGCACAACTAGGTGAATACAGACACACACATACACACACACACACTCAGGTTCTGTACTCTGACCTATCCTGTTTCTGATATATGTAAATGATCTCCCAGAGGGTATAGACTCATTTCTCTCAATGTTTGCTGATGATGCTAAAATTATGAGAAGGATTAAGTCAGAGGAGGACAGCTTGAGGCTTCAAAAAGACCTGGACAAACTGAAAGAATAGTCCAAAAAAAAGGTTGTTAGAGTTTAACCCGAGTAAATGTAACGTAATGAAAATAGGTAACGGGAACAGAAGGCCAGATACAAGGTATCATTTGGGAGATGAAATTCTTCTAGAATCAGAGAGAAAGACCTGGGAGTTTAATATCACGCCAGACCTGTCCCCTGAAGCCCACATCAAGAGGATAACCTCAGCGGCATATGCCAGGTTGGCAAACATAAGAACGGCCTTTAGAAACTTGTGTAAGGAATCATTCAGAACACTGTATACCACGTATGTCAGACCAATCCTGGAGTATGCGGCTCCAGCATGGAGTCCATATCTCGTCAAGCATAAAACTAAATTGGAGAAGGCTAAGAGGTTTGCCACGAGACTAGTGCCCGAACTGAAGAGCATGAGCTCTGTGGAAAGACTATGGGAATTAAACCTCACATCACTGGAAGACGACGTGGAGACATGATCACCACATACAAGATTCTCAAATGAATTTATAGGGTAGACAAAGACAGCATATTTAACGCAAGGGGCACACGCACTCTGGGACACAGCTGGAAATTAAATGCCCAAATGAGCCATAAGGACATTAGAATGAATTTTTTTAGTGTCAGTAGTTAATAAATGGAATGCATTAGACAGTGATGTGGTGGAGGCTGACTCCAATCACATTTTGAAGTGTAGATATGATAGAGCCCAGTAGGCTCAGGAACCTGTACACCAGTTGATTGACAGTTGAGAGACGGGACCAAAGAGCCAGAGCTCAACCCCCGCAAGCACAACTAGGTGAGTACAACTAGTACACACACTCCCTCCCCTTCCCACACAACTCGCACACTGCTCCGCTAATTTAGACGCTTTCCTCCGTGTTTGCTTTTGATAAATTATTCTCCACCCACGTCGAAGAAGCCGGGTCGTAAGTGGACCGCTCACCAACGCCCGGCTGCTGCTTTGTTTCCTCTAAACGTAAATAAAGCAGCTCATTAAAATCCATCACATCAGTCAGGGCATAAGCTACAGATGTCTTGGCATCACGAGTGTGTGGATAAGAGAGGGCAGAGATACAGGGCTTGTCATACCCCAGCCAGTACCGCCTCACAGAGCCCCGAAGTAAACATTACCATCGGGGAGAACAAACAGGAATTCTTCGTGGTAGAAAAGTTTACTCTGCGGCAAACAACGTGACTATAAAATACGGCTAAACAAACTTAGCAGAGATTGCATTTTATAGCTATGAAAAGTGACGTGTTGGTGCTGGTGGATACATCTATGGGACCTATACAAGAATTTATTTTTAACAAAATATGTTTACAAACAAAACAAAACAAAACTGAAGACTTAAGAGAACGTGCAGTGTAGTTAAATATGGGTTACCGATCCAGAACTAGAGATCCTACACTGACCAAGGGTTCAACACTGACCAGGGGTCCTACACTGACCAAGGGATGCTACACTGACCAAGGGTTCAACACTGACCAGGGGTCCTACACTGACCAGGGGTCCTACACTGACCAGGGGATCCTACACTGACCAAGGGATGCCACACTGACCAGGGAGTCAACACTGACCAGGGGTCCTACACTGACCAGGGATCCAACACTGACCAGGGATCCAACACTGACCAGGGATCCTACACTGACCAGAGATCCTACACTGACCAGGGGATCCAACACTGACCAGGGGATCCTACACTGACCAGGGGATCCTACACTGACCAGGGGATCCTACACTGACCAGGGGATCCTACACTGACCAGGGATCCTACACTGACCAGGGATCCTACACTGACCAGGGATCCTACACTGACCAGGGATCCAACACTGACCAGGGATCCAACACTGACCAGGGATCCAACACTGACCAGGGATCCAACACTGACCAGGGATCCTACACTGACCAGGGATCCTACACTGGAGCGGAACACCACGCAACACTCCCAGGCGGAGCACCACGCAACACTCCCAGGCGGAACACCACGCAACACTCCCAGGCGGAACACCACGCAACACTACCAGGCGGAACACCACGCAACACTCCCAGGCGGAACACCACGCAACACTCCCAGGCGGAACACCACGCAACACTCCCAGGCGGAACACCACGCAACACTCCCAGGCGGAACACCACGCAACACTCCCAGGCGGAACACCACGCAACACTCCCAGGCGGAACACCACGCAACACTCCCAGGCGGAACACCACGCAACACTCCCAGGCGGAACACCACGCAACACTCCCAGGCGGAACACCACGCAACACTCCCAGGCGGAACACCACGCAACACTCCCAGGCGGAACACCACGCAACACTCCCAGGCGGAACACCACGCAACACTCCCAGGCGGAACACCACGCAACACTCCCAGGCGGAACACCACGCAACACTCCCAGGCGGAACACCACGCAACACTCCCAGGCGGAACACCACGCAACACTCCCAGGCGGAACACCACGCAACACTCCCAGGCGGAACACCACGCAACACTCCCAGGCGGAACACCACGCAACACTCCCAGGCGGAACACCACGCAACACTCCCAGGCGGAACACCACGCAACACTCCCAGGCGGAACACCACGCAACACTCCCAGGCGGAACACCACGCAACACTCCCAGGCGGAACACCACGCAACACTCCCAGGCGGAACACCACGCAACACTCCCAGGCGGAACACCACGCAACACTTCACATGCTCGGTGTCTGTCACCTCTGCTTAAGTGTTGCAAACTGTCCTTTAAACAACATATTCAAGTCTTTTTTGTTCTCTTTAATCACTAGTGAATCATACACGTTGTTGGTCGGTAGAAGGGGGGAGGGCGACTATCAGGAGAAAGCGCCAATAAAGTCATTCCGACTATATAGCATTGGGAAGATCTGGATAAGGATCTGGGATGGGACGGTGGGAAAGAATGGTGCCCTTGGATGGTTGAGGATTGAACGTCGACCTGCATGAAGCGAGATCGTCGCTCTACCGTCCAGCGCAAGCGCTGGGACCACACTCACTCTCCAAAAAGAAACTGATCTTTAATGCTTTTGTGTTTTTAACGCCCAGGCCTGGTTGCACCAGGCCTGGGCTACTGGGCGACTGGGAGACCTCTGTGCTAGGTGGTAGATAATGATAGACACAATCAGAGTAAAGAAATACGAAATTGACGCCGTTTTGGTCCGTCGTGGAACCTTACCAGGACGTGACAAAGGGAGTTAATGACTGCCAGAGGTTGTACCTCTGGCTAGGTTACACATGACTGATAGAAGAAGCAGATCGTCATTTTGCTTTCAGGAAATTTCCGGGAGTGCACAGGAGTGCATGAAATTCTTAATATAGGAGCTAGAAGATCGAAATTGGGTGTCTTTGAAAAGCAGACGCTCTCAGCTGTAAAGAAAACTCACGGTGGCCGCCGTGGCATTTCTGAATAAAGAGTTACAGCATTAGCATGATTTTTAGCATCTGGCTGCCCAGATACAGGGAGAGAAGCCAGACCGTTTTGAGCTAGGAGTTTCTAACGGTTTTCCCGGCCTGTGTGTGTGTGTATGCATCACGGCAGATGATTCTCATTGGTCGAGGCACCACGGGCCTCTAAGACGTGGCCACCTGATTGGCCGTCTCAAAAGACAAGGGGAATGCCACGTGCACCTTGCCGCCCAGGGGACCTCATTCTGAGGAGTGGACCTGGGCTGTGTTGACGTGATATCCTGATTTCGGTCAAATTCAAGGTATTTCTCTGTCTACCGCAAAGTTCAGCAAGCTCAAGTGTATCTAATCCGTCTAAGCGGTATCGTCCCAGAATCCGGTACTCGCTCGGCGCAAATAGATACTATATTTACGAAGATACTAATTAGAATTACTCCACGCCACACATGCTCACCGCAGGTGCATCAGGACTGTAGCAAAGATATCCATGATCATCGGGGTAAGTAAGAGCGATCCGTCACCATATTGCTAAGTAAACTGTGTGCAGGGAATCTAGGAATACACTTCCAAGTGTGAGTCAAAATTCTGAGTGAATTAAGTTGACCAGACCACACACTAGAAAGTGAAGGGACGACGACGTTTCGGTCCGTCCTGGACCATTCTCAAGTCGATTGAGACATACTTTAGCCACGTTATTGTGACTCATCGCCTGAGTGAATTAATGTAAAAATAGTGGACTGTGTGGACTCTTGTTTTATTTCGTCCATTGTGTCTGTGGGAACCGACCTGTGAGATTTATATTTATTTAATTTATATGAATTTATATTTACGTTAATTTGTATACTTCGATAGCAATTGGTATGATGATAAGTGGACTGTATTTCTACAATAATCTCACAAATCGATCCTCTACACATTAGGGGGGTTTATATTAAATTTATATATATGCAGCCAATCAAACTACAGTATTAACTACACATTGAAGAGGTTCCTTATCTTATTGTACAGCAGGCCTTAGTCCACCAGGTATAACCAGGATGTAGACACCAAATTATCCTCTTTGAGGTAGCTTCCATCACCCAGTAACTGGCACACAAAGCATGCTTCCTCGTCTTGACCTGTCAAAAGGGCGCTAGCTATGAAGCCAGAATCCTAATATATGACAGCTATATCAGAGAAAACACTGTACAAGGAACCATAAAGACCTAGGCTTAATTACCTTTAGTATGAGGCGATCTCGTGATCTAACCGGTTTACCCTATCTAATGACATTAATGGCCACAAATGATAGATAAATGGGTTTCGGCAGAACACTTAACTTGTATTTGTTGACAGCGTGTTGATGATGGTACACCTTTGGTTTCCATAACACTTTGTCCAAGTAAAATTAACAGGAGCCGTATTTGCTCCCATGAGCCTCTGTGGTCTAAGTACAATAACAATGGCTGACACTCCGTACTACTGACGCTACTGGCCGACATTGTCCAGATATGATAGGAGCCGAATTTGCTCCACGCGTCTCGGAGGTGACAACAACAATCGCTGACCACCCCTCCTCCCTGACTCTACTGGCCTACATTGTCCAGATGACAGTAAGTGATAGAAGGGTCACATTTACTCTATTTTAATTCTGATAATTAAGTTAATTTATATGAGATGTTTTTATGATGGTAAAGTCCAAAGACTAATGTATTTAAGAATAATTCCCACCATAATAGGTGGTGAATTTATAATAGTATGTGGTAATGATATCCCGTTTTCTATAGACGGGAATTCCACTACAAGTTACATTTTCTATGGGTAACTTGTTTATACAACACAGCAATATTATCTGTCTGTATGATATTATTAAATGGTGTCGGATTTTCCGACAGTGTCGTCCACCCCGTGTGCTTATTACGAGGTGTCCATGATCTCGTTCCATCAGTGTTCCATCAGTGTGCCTTCAGCAAAGCACGCTACTGAAATTCTCACCAGTGTGCGATCAAAACGCACCTCTGTCTCCTCCAGGTATCTTGGGAAGCATGCCATTCTCGCCCTTGTGGTCCGGTGGCTGGCTCCCTCACCCGCACGCGCCATTCCCACCTCACCTCCGGCTGCTGTCCTGTGCACTGTGCACCCCGGGCTGGCTGTGTGGTGCTCCATCTTCAATCAACAGTGAAATCATAGTGAGTGTGATAGAGGGATTAATGGATACCGGTAATAAATCAGAGTACTCAAAGTTATAAGCTTTCTGTATCATTCGTCTGATGTGTATTATTTCCTTGTGCTGAGTTAAGTCAGCCGGACGGTCTGTGGTTCTTGATAATCCCGTCACGGGAAGAAGTTCCACAACTGAGGAAAGCAAGATAGGAGAAGGGCGGTTACAGCTAATGTGTGTGATAACTGAAACGGACCTGAGTGTGATTGTAATCTTACACTTTGTTACACATTTAGTATCTGTGTGTTTTAAATAATTTGTTGACCAGACTATACACTAGAAGTTGAAGGGACGACGACGTTTCGGTCCGTCCTGGACCATTCTCAAGTCGAATGGTCCAGGACGGACCGAAACGTCGTCGTCCCTTCAACTTCTAGTGTGTGGTCTGGTCAACATACTTCAGCCACGTTATTGTGACTCATCGCCTGCAAATCATTTGTGTTGCATTATTAGTGTGGTTTAATTATACCATCACTCCGTGTCTAACCATTACTGTGGTGTCTTTTCTTTCGGTCCAGAAGACAAGCAGTAATAAAAGTAAGAGTGTTTTCACTAAATTGTAATTGAGTTGTGTTGTTCAGTGTTGTGGTTAAGCGCCGTATTATGTTATTGTATTTTGTTGGTCTACGTGACCAGATGCGTTGATTTGTGATCATTAATGTGAGGTCAGTGTTATTGTAATTAGTGTAATTACCGCCATTAATAGTGTTAGGTGATTAGCAATCGTGTTGACTAATTAGTGTTCGTCAAGCGGTCTCAGTGATCAACTAAGTGTTCACGTATTTCTTTGTGAGTTAATTTGACTGTCAGTTTGACAGTAATTAGTGCGGTTACTCAGGGATTGCTAATTACCAAGTGTTTGTTGATTGGCTTCGTTAAACCTGGGTCGGTTGCTTGACTGTCTGTGGTGACAGTGTAATTAAGGCAATTTACCTTGTTTTGGTTTGACTGTCCTGGAGACAGATTAACGAAGTTGATTTTGCTAATTAACGTAAATGTGTTGTGACTTGTTTTGATTGAAATTGCTTAGATCAATTGTTATCTGTTTGTCATAGTGTTGAAACGTAATTGATTACTTTGACTGCCGTCCTAAAAGACGAGCCCTAAGGTAATTAACCAAGTGTTGCACGGAGAACTGTCTCTGTGATAGGTCTGTCTGTCGTTTAATTATTGTTGTTGTTATATTGTTTTGCCGCAGTCGTCACGAACTGCTACTTGCGTCTGAGTGGTCGTCCACTGTTTCAGTGTAGTTAGTATTTGAACAGCAAGCGGTCTAAACCGGAAGTCTGATTATTCCGGCTTGTATAGTGTTGATAGCGCCACTACAGACTTTAACGTAACGTTATACTATTGTTGCCTTGTATTGTTATTGTTAAGTTTTATGTATTGTTATTGTTTGAACTACAAGTGCCTTTCCGTTCACACCATCTAAGACCCTCGTCCTCATTTATTAACTCTGCCATACGCTTGCAAGTGACCCTATATGTTGCTCTGGATACCTGGACTCTAGCCAATTTCCATAGCCACACACACCAACAAATCATTGGTGTCAGAATCGATTAGCTACTCCGACAACTGCCCACAACAGTTACAGAAGCACACGACCCACTGGGTCATAAGAGCGCCAAGGATTGGGACTCTGGTGGCGCCTCCACACCACCTGCTGCAGTCTTAAAGTAATAACCTGTCGTTCAGCATTTGTTGTCAGTGCAGTCCTTGCTGACCGAGGTCACTTGTATTAGTGCCATCCCCCGCAGGCATAATCTCACAATGTGTGCGTGCGCGCAAGTGTTGGGTTGTTTGCTTCCAGCAAGTTATTGTGATTTGCCGTCTGCATCAAAGTAAGCCTTTTCACGTGAGAGAGAACCTTAGCTAATAAAGGTCAACACAGCCAGAGATGAAGAGAGAGACTCAACACCTGTCTCGTCCCGACTTATGACTCCATACATCACCTGGGAACTTGTCTCAAGAGCACCAACTTTTTAATAAGCTGGGCATAATGTAGACAAGCTTAGCAAGTTGTCCCGTTAACATGCTGTACAAGTTGTCCCGTTAACATGCTGTACAAGTTGTCCCGTTAACATGCTGTACAAGTTGTCCCGTTAACATGCTGTACAAGTTGTCCCGTTAACATGCTGTACAAGTTGTCCCGTTAACATGCTGTACAAGTTGTCCCGTTAACATGCTGTACAAGTTGTCCCGTTAACATGCTGTACAAGTTGTCCCGTTAACATGCTGTACAAGTTGTCCCGTTAACATGCTGTACAAGTTGTCCCGTTAACATGCTGTACAAGTTGTCCCGTTAACATGCTGTACAAGTTGTCCCGTTAACATGCTGTACAAGTTGTCCCGTTAACATGCTGTACAAGTTGTCCCGTTAACATGCTGTACAAGTTGTCCCGTTAACATGCTGTACAAGTTGTCCCGTTAACATGCTGTACAAGTTGTCCCGTTAACATGCTGTACAAGTTGTCCCGTTAACATGCTGTACAAGTTGTCCCGTTAACATGCTGTACAAGTTGTCCCGTTAACATGCTGTACAAGTTGTCCCGTTAACATGCTGTACAAGTTGTCCCGTTAACATGCTGTACAAGTTGTCCCGTTAACATGCTGTACAAGTTGTCCCGTTAACATGCTGTACAAGTTGTCCCGTTAACATGCTGTACAAGTTGTCCCGTTAACATGCTGTACAAGTTGTCCCGTTAACATGCTGTACAAGTTGTCCCGTTAACATGCTGTACAAGTTGTCCCGTTAACATGATGTACAAGTTGTCCAGTTAACAAGCGCTACAAGCAATCTATTCTGCATTTAACATCGTAAAAGCTTGCTGGCACTAATCTATATCTATAAATTAGTGAGTCGGTCTGTTCGAGGTTGGAAGCCAGATGCTTAGGGCTAGTTTTACTCAACTTGGCACAGTGATTGTTGTCAGGTACATGCCCAACATGGTCGGATCGGCGTCGACACAATACAAGCGAGAACAGCGTTCCACGGTCGCATACCGACCCCTTGACGATTTTGACACTAGCCACCGGTTTCCGTCTGGATAAACACATTGAAAACAAGAACTTAAACATATAAAAAAATACTGTTTTTGTAAAACATTTTGTACTGATCTTAGGGAATATTAATATTAATTTTCTACTCGCCATGATTTGCCAGCAGGAAAAAGTCGTAAATTTTACAAGAAGTCAAGAGCATCACGGACCGTCCACCCCCCCCCCCCCCCAAAACACACACACACACACCCACACACACACACACACACCCACACACCCACACACACACACACACACACACACACACACACACACACACACACACCCACACACACACACACACACACACACACACACACCCGACGGAACACTGGCACGCCTCCCGTCACCTGTCACTCTCACACTGCCTGACAGGTCGTGCACCTGTTGACTGACAGTCTCACATCATGGTGGATGCTCTCATTATGAGCAGGGTTTTTTCAGCTTGTTATAATTTCAACTTGTTATAACTGGTGTGTGTGTGAGAGAGTTAAGACACACAGGAAGGAAGAAAGGCAGAGACAGTTTTGGCGTGTCCGTGTCGACCCGGGCATCTCCGGGTATCCCAACTTATAACCCATTAAACATTTAAACATATAATAATTGTATTCGTTTTAAAATAGTTGTGTGTGATTATATAGTAATAAAATATGTTTGACTGTACAACTGGGCATTACAGATGCGAGTATATGACTGCCTTGTGCACTACAGTCAGTTCCTGAGGACTCCTGAGCCAGACCACACCAACCAACACAACCAAACATCTTGAAGTTTTAAGATGAAAATCAAGATATTTTATAGCTCTTCTTAGCAGAAGAACAAGAAAGGAAGGAAGGAACTAAGGGGAAAAACGCCAAGTTATTCCCGCCAAACACACACCGAAACTACGACGTTGGTACAACGTTCGAACAAGTTTTAACACTTCCTAACCAGTTATAACAACCAATATATCAAGTTGTAACAACGTTCTAATACGTCATAAACACGTTAAGCCAAGATGTAACAACTTTATTACAAGTTGTAACAAGCGGAAAATAGAAACAGTTTCGGTTTGTGTTTCCAGGGTTACGACTATATAGCACTGGGAAGGGATAAGGATAAGGATTTGGGATGGGACGGGGGGAAAAAGGAATGGTGCCCAACCACTTGAACGGTCGGGGATTGAACGCCGACCTGCATGAAGCGAGACCGTCGCTCTACCGTCCACTCCAAGTGCTTGGGCTAGCAGAAGAACAAGCCAAGAATGTCTTAAGGAAAAAATAGAGTGTAAAAGAAAAAAGCAGAAGGCGGTGGTGGTGGTGGTATATCTTGTGAGGGCGGCCATTACCGGCCCGGGACGGCCCACCTGAGCACTTCCACTCACAAAGCTCAGACTATGAATTTCCTGCTTATCTCAACCTGCCGCCACCTGTTGAGCGACACAGTTAACAGGCTCCCGGGGACCCGACACAGTTAACAGGCTCCCGGGGACCCGACACAGTTAACAGGCTCCCGGGGACCCGGCACAGTTAACAGGCTCCCGGGGACCCGGCACAGTTAACAGGCTCCCGGGGACCCGACACAGTTAACAGGCTCCCGGGGACCCGACACAGTTAACAGGCTCCCGGGGACCCGACACAGTTAACAGGCTCCCGGGGACCCGACACAGTTAACAGGCTCCCGGGGACCCGACACAGTTAACAGGCTCCCGGGGACCCGACACAGTTAACAGGCTCCCGGGGACCCGACACAGATAACAGGCTCCCGGGGACCCGACACAGTTAACAGGCTCCCGGGGACCCGACACAGTTAACAGGCTCCCGGGGACCCGACACAGTTAACAGGCTCCCGGGGACCCGACACAGTTAACAGGCTCCCGGGGACCCGACACAGTTAACAGGCTCCCGGGGACCCGACACAGTTAACAGGCTCCCGGGGACCCGACACAGTTAACAGGCTCCCGGGGACCCGGCACAGTTAACAGGCTCCCGGGGACCCGGCACAGTTAACAGGCTCCCGGGGACCCGACACAGTTAACAGGCTCCCGGGGACCCGACACAGTTAACAGGCTCCCGGGGACCCGGCACAGTTAACAGGCTCCCGGGGACCCGACACAGTTAACAGGCTCCCGGGGACCCGACACAGTTAACAGGCTCCCGGGGACCCGACACAGTTAACAGGCTCCCGGGGACCCGACACAGTTAACAGGCTCCCGGGGACCCGACACAGTTAACAGGCTCCCGGGGACCCGGCACAGTTAACAGGCTCCCGGGGACCCGACACAGTTAACAGGCTCCCGGGGACCCGGCACAGTTAACAGGCTCCCGGGGACCCGGCACAGTTAACAGGCTCCCGGGGACCCGACACAGTTAACAGGCTCCCGGGGACCCGGCACAGTTAACAGGCTCCCGGGGACCCGGCACAGTTAACAGGCTCCCGGGGACCCGACACAGTTAACAGGCTCCCGGGGACCCGACACAGTTAACAGGCTCCCGGGGACCCGGCACAGTTAACAGGCTCCCGGGGACCCGACACAGTTAACAGTCTCCCGGGGACCCGGCTCACTTATCCAAGTCACCAGCATACACATCACGGCGTGTTGGCGACGCTCGGGTCACCACGACTGACATCAACCAGTGTTGGCGACGCTCGGGTCACCACGGCTGACATCACCAGCCAGTGTTGGTGACGCTCGGGTCACCACGGCTGACATCGCCAGCCAGTGTTGGTGACGCTCGGGTCACCACGACTGACATCACCAGCCAGTGTTGGCGACGCTCGGGTCACCACGACTGACATCACCAGCCAGTGTTGGCGACGCTCGGGTCACCACGACTGACATCACCAGCCAGTGTTGGCGACGCTCGTGTCACCACGACTGACATCAGCCAGTGTTGGTGACGCTCGTGTCACCACGACTGACATCACCAGCCAGTGTTGGCGACGCTCGGGTCACCACGACTGACATCACCAGCCAGTGTTGGCGACGCTCGGGTCACCACGACTGACATCACCAGCCAGTGTTGGCGACGCTCGGGTCACCACGACTGACATCACCAGCCAGTGTTGGTGACGCTCGGGTCACCACGACTGACATCAGCCAGTGTTGGCGACGCTTGTGTCACCACGACTGACATCAACCAGTGTTGGCGACGCTCGGGTCACCACGACTGACATCAACCAGTGTTGGCGACGCTCGTGTCACCACGACTGACATCAACCAGTGTTGGCGACGCTCGGGTCACCACGACTGACATCACCAGCCAGTGTTGGCGACGCTTGTGTCACCACGACTGACATCACCAGCCAGTGTTGGCGACGCTTGTGTCACCACGACTGACATCACCAGCCAGTGTTGGCACCACCGGACACATGCTGTAGGGTACCCGCTTGTAGCACTATTTGTTTATGAACTAATACACATTTTTGTTAGATTAAGTCATGTAATGTATGGGCTTGGTCCTTCTCCTGTTGTTGTTGTTGATGCTGCAACACACGGTCCTCCTGTTGTTGATGCTGCAACACACGGTCCTCCTGTTATTGATGCTGCAACACACGGTCCTCCTGTTGTTGTTGATGCTGCAACACACGGTCCTCCTGTTGCTGCTGTTGATGCTGCAACACACGGTCCTCCTGTTGCTGCTGTTGATGCTGCAACACACGGTCCTCCTGTTGCTGCTGTTGATGCTGCAACACACGGTCCTCCTGTTGCTGCTGTTGATGCTGCAACACACGGTCCTCCTGTTGCTGCTGTTGATGCTGCAACACACGGTCCTCCTGTTGCTGCTGTTGATGCTGCAACACACGGTCCTCCTGTTGCTGCTGTTGATGCTGCAACACACGGTCCTCCTGTTGCTGCTGTTGATGCTGCAACACACGGTCCTCCTGTTGCTGCTGTTGATGCTGCAACACACGGTCCTCCTGTTGCTGCTGTTGATGCTGCAACACACGGTCCTCCTGTTGCTGCTGTTGATGCTGCAACACACGGTCCTCCTGTTGCTGCTGTTGATGCTGCAACACACGGTCCTCCTGTTGCTGTTGTTGATGCTGCAACACACGGTCCTCCTGTTGTTGTTGTTGATGCTGCAACACACGGTCCTCCTGTTGTTGTTGATGCTGCAACACACGGTCCTCCTGTTGTTGTTGATGCTGCAACACACGGTCCTCCTGTTGCTGCTGTTGATGCTGCAACACACGGTCCTCCTGTTGCTGCTGTTGATGCTGCAACACACGGTCCTCCTGTTGCTGCTGTTGATGCTGCAACACACGGTCCTCCTGTTGCTGCTGTTGATGCTGCAACACACGGTCCTCCTGTTGCTGCTGTTGATGCTGCAACACACGGTCCTCCTGTTGCTGCTGTTGATGCTGCAACACACGGTCCTCCTGTTGCTGCTGTTGATGCTGCAACACACGGTCCTCCTGTTGCTGCTGTTGATGCTGCAACACACGGTCCTCCTGTTGCTGTTGTTGATGCTGCAACACACGGTCCTCCTGTTGTTGTTGATGCTGCAACACACGGTCCTCCTGTTGTTGTTGATGCTGCAACACACGGTCCTCCTGTTGTTGTTGATGCTGCAACACACGGTCCTCCTGTTGTTGTTGATGCTGCAACACACGGTCCTCCTGTTGTTGTTGATGCTGCAACACACGGTCCTCCTGTTGTTGTTGATGCTGCAACACACGGTCCTCCTGTTGTTGTTGATGCTGCAACACACGGTCCTCCTGTTGTTGTTGATGCTGCAACACACGGTCCTCCTGTTGTTGTTGATGCTGCAACACACGGTCCTCCTGTTGTTGTTGATGCTGCAACACACGGTCCTCCTGTTGTTGTTGATGCTGCAACACACTGTCCTCCTGTTGCTGCTGTTGATGCTGCAACACACGGTCCTCCTGTTGCTGCTGTTGATGCTGCAACACACGGTCCTCCTGTTGCTGCTGTTGATGCTGCAACACACGGTCCTCCTGTTGCTGCTGTTGATGCTGCAACACACGGTCCTCCTGTTGTTGTTGATGCTGCAACACACGGTCCTCCTGTTGTTGTTGATGCTGCAACACACGGTCCTCCTGTTGCTGCTGTTGATGCTGCAACACACGGTCCTCCTGTTGCTGTTGTTGATGCTGCAACACACGGTCCTCCTGTTGTTGTTGATGCTGCAACACACGGTCCTCCTGTTGTTGTTGATGCTGCAACACACGGTCCTCCTGTTGTTGTTGATGCTGCAACACACGGTCCTCCCGTTGTTGATGCTGCAACACAGGGTCCTCCCGTTGTTGATGCTGCAACACAGGGTTCTCCCGTTGTTGATGCTGCAACACAGGGTTCTCCCGTTGTTGATGCTGCAACACAGGGTTCACCCGTTGTTGATGCTGCAACACAGGGTTCTCCCGTTGTTGATGCTGCAACACAGGGTTCACCCGTTGTTGATGCTGCAACACAGGGTTCACCCGTTGTTGATGCTGCAACACACGGTCCTCCCGTTGTTGATGCTGCAACACACGGTCCTCCCGTTGTTGATGCTGCAACACAGGGTTCTCCCGTTGTTGATGCTGCAACACAGGGTTCACCCGTTGTTGATGCTGCAACACACGGTCCTCCCGTTGTTGATGCTGCAACACACGGTCCTCCCGTTGTTGATGCTGCAACACAGGGTTCTCCCGTTGTTGATGCTGCAACACACGGTCCTCCCGTTGTTGATGCTGCAACACACGGTCCTCCCGTTGTTGATGCTGCAACACAGGGTTCACCCGTTGTTGATGCTGCAACACAGGGTCCTCCCGTTGTTGATGCTGCAACACAGGGTCCTCCCGTTGCTGATACTGCAACACAGGGTTCTCCCGTTGTTGATGCTGCAACACAGGGTCCTCCCGTTGTTGATGCTGCAACACAGGGTCCTCCCGTTGTTGATGCTGCAACACAGGGTCCACCCGTTGTTGATGCTGCAACACAGGGTTCTCCCGTTGTTGATGCTGCAACACAGGGTTCTCCCGTTGTTGATGCTGCAACACAGGGTCCTCCCGTTGTTGATGCTGAGTAATGATGCAGTAATAGTGCCAATTACCTGCCAACAGGCCCCGCGCTCCAATCCAGCCTGTTGATAAATATTATCTTAGGAAATAGTCGCTTAACAGCGTCTCCCTCGTGATCACAGGATAGTTAAATAATACTTTTGGCAAAAAGTAACAAACTTCTTTCCTATACAACATTTATAGACAGGTCGGCCGAGCGGACAGCACACTGGACTTGTGATCCTGTGGTCCCGGGTTCGATCCCGGGCGCCGGCGAGAAACAATGGGCAGTTTCTTTCATCCTATGGCCCTGTTACCTAGCAGTAAAATAGGTACCTGGGTGTTAGTCAGCTGTCACGGGCTGCTTCCTGGGGGTGGAGGCCTGGTCGAGGACCGGGCCGCGGGGACACTAAAGCCCTGAAATCATCTCAAAATAACCTCAAGATAGGTCAGTGGGAGATTACAGATTACTTGTAAACACGACAGAAAGATCCCAATGTCATTATACAAGAACGACTGGATGACAAAGTTAATCACCAGAAAAGAAACTGTTAACCTAGGTAAAACAATATAATAGGCTTATATTCGCTAATTACAAAATAAATAAATTAATAATAACTCCTACAAACTGTATCTGCTAATTAGGGAGTACTTCAGATCTAACTACTCAGCAATTATGAAAACCTTGTTGGTACACCAGTTGTAGCGACATGCTGCACACATCCTACCTTGATGGAGGTGAGCTCACCACTAACTCCAGGTCCAGGAGGCGGACAGCAAGTTGGCTGCCTTTGTGCTACTAGTTGCCACTAACTCGTCCCGAACACACTGCCTTTGTGCTACTAGTCAACACTAACTCGTCCCGAACACACTCCAATATCTTATAATCAATAACCTTGACTGGGATATTATAACATGTAATTGTTCTCTACATGTCAGCTTAACATAATTTAAAATTTACAGTTGAAAATTGGCAACATCGCCATGCTCAGTGATGTGTTGATAATTTGCATCAACAATGGCGGCTTTTGTTGAAGAATAACCCACACGTTATTTATAATATTATAATTCTCTATAATGATGTAAATGAAACTTACAACTAATATTGCTCATCAAAATCGCCTTGAAATTTCTTAATCTAAAAGTTTTACTCATCAATATTAGAGATAAGAGTTCACACTCTAACTCAATGTATTAATGAAAATATCTACATATGTTTGCCCCATCAACGTAGGCCTAGCACATATTAATTCTGCAATATATTATACAAATAATTATTATACATAATATAATGCAACACTCAAATTAAAGCTTCCACGCTCTCCTCCAGGAAGCTGGCTGCCTGCTGTCTCAATAATGCTTCCACGCTCTCCTCCAGGAAGCTGGCTGCCTGCTCTGTCTCAATAATGCTTCCACGCTCTCCACCAGGAAGCTGGCTGCCTGCTCTGTCTCAATAATGCTTCCACGCTCTCCACCAGGAAGCTGGCTGCCTGCTCTGTCTCAATAATGCTTCCACGCTCTCCTCCAGGAAGCTGGCTGCCTGCTCTGTCTCAATAATGCTTCCACGCTCTCCACCAGGAAGCTGGCTGCCTGCTCTGTCTCAATAATGCTTCCACGCTCTCCACCAGGAAGCTGGCTGCCTGCTCTGTCTCAATAATGCTTCCACGCTCTCCACCAGGAAGCTGGCTGCCTGCTCTGTCTCAATAATGCTTCCACGCTCTCCACCAGGAAGCTGGCTGCCTGCTCTGTCTCAATAATGCTTCCACGCTCTCCACCAGGAAGCTGGCTGCCTGCTCTGTCTCAATAATGCTTCCACGCTCTCCACCAGGAAGCTGGCTGCTTGCTCTGTCTCAATAATGCTTCCACGCTCTCCACCAGGAAGCTGGCTGCCTGCTCTGTCTCAATAAACATACTTGAACTTGCTCTGTAGCGAGGCTGAAGCCTCTTGTGAGGGCAGGAACTACACTCCACGATTTGATTTGATAGTTGCCGTCAGAGGCAGCTAGTTTATTGTGCATCCCATACTCATCCTGTGAGCTGTAGCGCAAAAAAGGATTACAGAGCGTACTAATGATCTTTATCGGACCTCAACGGTGATTATTACCCCATTACATCTATCCTTCACACCTTATAATTGTAAAGTCAGGTAGTTACAGAGAATGTTCCATTTCGCTGGCTATGTATTTACATTGTTGCTGGTGTTGAATATGTGCGGCATCTCTCTAGCGTCTATCCTCAACCACTATACTGATGGCGATCCCTGAATTTAGACTGATGGCAATCCGTCAGTTTAGACTATCAATCAATCGGATTGCCATCAGAGATCAAGCCATCCAAGAGGTGGCACGGGCATGAATAGCCCATAAGTGGTAGATTTTTTGGAGTGAATGTGATCTCTGGTCGTGTAGGGATATACTGTGTACTGAGCTCGCAGTTAAATCGTCAGTCCTTACATGTGGCTGCTATCGCGGGGGAGGATACTGCTTGACAGTATTTATGAGGGTGTCCAGCTGCTGGACACCTTTTTTGACCAGAAGAATGTCAGTGTTGATGGCTTCAGGGCAGTTACTGCAAGATTCAGAGACTCTTAAAGCTCTTCTAAGGTCGTTGGTTGCTTCACATTCCAGGAGATAGTGAAGTAGTGGCTTTTCTGTGATTGTTAGGTAGAAGGTGCATTTCCTCTGTCGGGGTTCACCAATCTCCCAGTTGCAGCTGTAACCTAGACAGTCTATATAACCGAACTGCTATTTTCCCTGTAGATTCCTTTCGGGATATTTAACCTTTTTAACTAGGCCTGAAGATACCATATTGCAGAGGGCGAACCTTCTGCTACTCTCTGGTGTAGATTGGCTTTGTTGAGGTGAGTTTTTTTTTATGGTGAACTCTGGGCTGGGTTGGATTGTTTTGTGGATCACTGGATGACGAGTTGCCAATTTAGCAGTTTCGTCGGCTCTCCTTTAATGGGATTCCAATATGGAATGGATCCAGTTTAGTGTTATGTTGAGTCCTTTGCCTGTAGCTACGGCTCCTAGATATAATATGGTGGTAATTATTTCTCCGTTGTCTTTCCACTGATTTTTTTTCTAAGATTTGAAGTGTAGCTTTTTAGTCTGTGTGTATGATTGACTTTTGAGTGTTTTGTGCAATCCCATATGCGAATGCCTGTTGTATGACAAACAGCTCAGTTTGAGTTGATTAGGACTTCCTCCACTCTGGCAGCCCATAAATTTCCAATGTTTTGGTCAAGTCCAACCACCAAGGCCTGTCGTATTGGGACTGGATCAGGGAAAACATGTTTTAGATTCAGCTACTCGGAACAAAAATTTCCAAGTAGCCTGAGCTATGGTGAGCCTGTAGTGGACTTAATGGGAAACAATTATCTTGCTTGTAATCATAACCGTTCTTTGAGATATTCTTTCTTGAAGAGAAGGCAAACTCGTTTCCAGTCTTAGAGTTTCAAGTCTGCTCCACATAAAAGCTCCCAGGGCAGCTCTCATAGCATTGTTTTGGACTACTACAAGCTTTTTCAACTGTTGTTGCGATAGGCTTGTGCACTTAGGTGCTGCATAGTCGACCACTGATCTGACTACCTGTACATAATATGTGGGAAGGACTTGCAGATTGGCTCCTCCAGGGAGGGAAGTTAGCGACCTGAGGATTGCCGTTCTGGCCGCAGTTCTTTTTCTCAAGTGACCTCAGCATTAAAATTTGTGAGTCCAGAATTTTTCGTACTGATAAATGTTCACCATTCTCTTGGGTGACCCTGTACTTTGAGTTGATTGTTGGGCTTCACTATTTTCATGAGCATGGCTTTTGTCTCGGTGGGGTTGAGTCTGATACCAATCAGCTTTGCCTCTTCACTGATGCAGTCTAAGTATTTGGGTGTGGTCCTGGGTTCGATCCCAGGCGCCGGCGAGAAACAATGAGCAGAGTTTCTTTCATCCTATGTCCCTGTTACCTAGCAGTAAAATAGGTACCTAGGTGTTAGTCAGCTGTCACGGGCTGCTTCCTAGGGGTGGAGGCCTGGTCGAGGACCGGGCCGCGGGGACACTAAAAAGCCCCGAAATCATTCTCAAGATAACCTCAAGATAACCTCCGCATAGTTCATCAGCCTGCAGTGTTGTGGGAGTTTCAGTCTCATTATTCTTTGTACTAAACAGTTGGAGAGAAGGGGGCTGTGAATGCCTCCTTGCGGTGTACCATTTTCATGTCTTTTGTACTCAGAGACTATGCCATGAAGTTTTACTCTTACTTCTCTGTTTGTGAGACAGTTTTTGTCCAGGAGAGCAGGTTGCCTTTGACCTCTTTGTCGATGAGGCAGCAGAGAATAGCTGCGGTGCTAGTCAGTTCAATGAAATTCTCAAGGTCCAGGAATATCAGTATTCCTAGTCTGTCTGTCTGTAAGGTGTGCTAACAGAGTGTACATTCCACTGTGCCAACCCCTTTTCTATAGTCATACACGTCCTGGTGCAGTTTAGGCATTTTCCACTCAAGTCAGCTGAGTGCCATTCTATCAGCCATCTTGGCTACTCAGCTTAGGAGAGAAATGGGCCTTTAATTAACTGGATCGTTGTGTTTTGGGATCGGCACTATGTCTGCCCTATTCCAAGCTGTAGTTCTAGTTTGAGAAGTCCAGGCTAGATAAATTAACCTTAGCATTAATATAGTTGCTACACTTTCGGTCATTGTTGTTTGTAAACAGAACGAGGCCTCTTCCTTGTTCCTATTTCTCTGTACACTAGCGGGGTTTGCCTGCTGAACCATGTTTGTTATTGGCCGGATATGGCTGGCACACACCACCTTGCTGTGTCCGCCTAAATTCTCTGGCACTTTGCCCATTAGACAGATTCCTGTGTGCCTTTCTCATCACCTCAGCCACATTTCACGTGTGCGTGTACCTAACGATTTGTTAACCGTTTTCCTTCAAAATCTGCTGTACCGATTTCATTAAAAATTGTAGAATGTACAATTGTACAATGTAAAATTTGTACAATGTTGTTAGTTCAACCTCTTGTGCTCCAAATTTGACCCACGTTGGGCACCAGATGTCTGAAATTTCTTTTCCTCTGTAATATCGCCAATGCAATATGGCTGACTACCCACAGAGATCATCAACTGTGTAACGTAGCCTAGAGCAACAAGCCCAGAATGCACGTCAGTTCTGCAGAAGTACTGATCGTATTGAACTCAAACTATTTGACAGGGAATTAGTCTGGATCGGTTCTACCAAATTAATATGATATACAGCTAGTATGAGTATAGTTCTCTCTGTATGGGGGTGACAGATTTTATGGGAGGAAGGGATCACCGATACAACCATTTGTAGATTCAAGAAATTTATCACCCTTAATCCGACATACATGGTTTGGAATTGAGACAATCTTTAGGAGAAATGAGGAGGTTTCGAACCTGTGCTCTGGGTACTCCCATGCACCCGCCTTAGACCACTACACCTCGTAGTTCCTACAGATTTCCTTATTGATTCATCACGTTAATATGACTTCTTTGTGAATGGATTTCACTCTGGATTTCACCCTGGATTTCACGAGGCATCATATACAAAGCTATCGATCAGGGCGGCATGTTCAATACAACTACTGCCATAATTCAAGGGATTTACACTAGCACTAATAGGATGCTTTGGACATTAATTTGCATGCACAACATTATAGTCTAAATGTATGGAAAATAATGACACACGAGAGCTACATTTAGTGGCACTCTTTAGAGCCTTCACGTGGATATCTTCAAGAGAAAACTAGACTGTTTTCTAGGAGAAGTTCCGGATCAGCCGGGCTGTGGTGGGTATGTGGGCCTGTGGGCCGCTCTAAGCAACAGCCTGGTGGACCAAACTCTCACAAGTCGAGCCTGGCCTCGGGCCGGACTTGGGGAGTAGAAGAACTCTGCCCATAGTAGGAAAACAGCATGTCAAGGATTTGGTAATAATGATGTCCGACGACCTAACGTTTAGGGAGCATAACCAAGCAAGTATTGCGTCAGCCAGAAAAATGATAGGATGGATTACGAGAACCTTCAAGTCCAGAGATCCCATCACAATGGTTGTACTTTTCAAATCACTTGTGTTGTCCCGTCTTGAGTACTGCTCAGTACTCGCTTCCCCCTTCAGAGCAGGAGAGATTGCTGAAATTGAGGGAATACAGAGAACATATACGGCACGCATAGACGAGATAAAGCACATAAATTATTGGGATCGTCTCAAAGCTCTCCAAATGTACTCACTAGAAAGGAGACGAGAGAGATACCAAATAATATACACGTGGAAAATACTGGAGGGACAGGTCCCAAATCTGCACAGTAAAATACCAATATACTGGAGTGAACGACATGGAAGAAAATGCAGAATAGAACCAGTGAAGAGCAGAGGTGCCATAGGCACAATCAGAGAACACGGTATGAACATCAGAGGTCCACGGTTGTTCAGCGTCCTACCAGCGAGCATCAGAAATATTACAGGAACAACCGTGGACATCTTCAAGAGGAAACTAGATTGTTTCCTTCAAGGAGTGCCAGACCAACCGAGCTGTGGTGGGTATGTGGGCCTGCGGGCCGCTCCAAGCAACAGCCTGGTGGACCAAACTCTCACAAGTCAAGTCTGGCCTCGGGCCGGGCTTGTGGAGTAGAACTCCCAGAACCCCATCAACCAGGTATGAAGCAGGTAAGCTGGACACACCAACCTTGAGCTACGAGTCCCTCTCGTCCTACAATACTTGGGCACAACCTCTCAGACGTTTGTAATCTTATCTAACTGGGCCATCAGGTGGGTTGTCACGCATGTAAGATACAAATGCTATATAATACAATTGTAATTACTTATATTAAACACCACTATAGTTACACACACACACACACACACACACACACACACACACAGGATATAGAATACGAGATGAAGTCCTTCATGAAACGAACAGAGAAAGATCTAGGAGTTGATATCACACCAAACCTGTCTCCTGAAGCCCACATAAAAAGAATAACGTCTGCAGCATATGCGAGGCTGGCTAACGTCAGAACAGCTTTTAGGAACCTGTGTAAGGAATCATTCAGAACCTTATACACATCATATGTAAGACCAATCCTGGAGTATGCAGCCCCAGCATGGAGCCCGTACCTTGTCAATCACAAGACGAAGCTGGAAAATGTTCAGAGGTATGCCACTAGACTAGTCCCAGAACTAAGAGGCATGAGTTACGAGGACAGTCTGCGTGAAATGCACCTCACGACACTGGAAGACAGAAGAGTAAGCGGAGACATGATCACTACCTACAAAATTCTCAGAGGAATTGACAGGGTAGATAACGATAAACTATTTAATATGGGTAGTGCGCAAACAAGGGGGACACAGGTGGAAACTGAGTACCCACATGAACCACAGGGATGTTAGAAAAAACTTTCAGTGTCAGAGTAGTTAACAGGTGGAATGTATTAGGCAGTGCATGTGGCCGACTCCATACACAATTTCAAGTGTAGATATGATAGGGCTCGAGCTCAGGAATCTGTACACCAGTAGATTGACGGTTGAAAGGCAGGACCAAAAGAGCCAAAGCTCAACCAACTAGGTGAGTAAAGCACAACTAGGTGAGTACAACTAGGTGAGTACACACACACACAGAGCCCAATAGGCTCAGGAATCTGTACACCAGTTGATTGACGGTTGAGAGGCGGGACCAAAGAGCCACAGCTCAACCCCCGCAAGCACAATTAGGTGAGTACAATTAGGTGAGTACACACACGCACAAAGCCAAGACCGAACCAAAGCTACTCCACTGTCACATCAGGAGAAAAACAACAGTGAAAGAACAGGTGATTAAACTTAAAACGGGTGAGGACAGGTACACAGAGAATGACAAAGAACAATGTGAAGACCTCAACAAGAGATTCCAGGAGATCTTCACGATAGAACGAGGTGAAGTTCTTGAGCTAGGAGATGTGGCAGTAAACCAGGAGGCCTTGGAAGAATTCGAAATTACCAGGGATAAGGTTAAGAGGCATCTCTTGGATCTGGAGGTGAGAAAGGCTGTTGATCTGGACGGAATCTCACCATGGGTACTGAAAGAGTGTGCAGAAGTACTTTGCTTGCCACTCCCCATGGTGTATCGAAGGTCATTAGAGATGGGAGACTTACCAGAAATATGGAAGACGGCTAATGTGATCCCAATATTAAAAAAGGGTGACAGGCAAGAGGCACTGAACTACAGGCCAGTGTCCTTAACTTGTATACCATGCAAGGTGATGGAGAAGACCGTGAGAAAAAACTAGTATCACATCTGGAGAGAAGGGACTTCGTGACACACCACCAACATGGGTTCAGGGAGGGTAAATCTAGCCTCACAGGTTTAATAGAATTCTACGACCAGGTATCAAGGGAAGGGAATTATCAGGGGAAAGCGCCAAGACCTTACGACCTCACGTCACAGGGAGACCGAAGAGTTAGTGGGGAGGGACATGATCACCGCATACAAGATTCTCAGAAGAATTGATAAGGTAAAGACAGACTATTTAACACCAGGAGCACACGCACTAGGGGACACAGGTGGAAATTGAGTGCCCAAATGAGCCATAGACACATTAGAAAGAACTTTTTCAGTGTCAGTAGTAAACAATTGGAATGCATTAGGCAGTGATGTGGTGGAGGCTGACTCCATACACAGTTTCAAGTGTAGATATGATAGAGCCCAGTAGGCTCAGGAACCTGTACACCAGTTGATTGACAGTTGAGAGGCGGGACCAAAGAGCCAGAGCTCAACCCCCGGAAGCACAAGTACACACACACACACACACACACACACACACACACACACACACACACACACGCCGCCATTAGTGACGTGAGGCGGCTTAACACTACAATAATGTCGTCGCCAGTGCTTCTGGTCTTGTCACCACAGCAAGAGGCAATTACTGGAGAATGATGCTGCCGTTTCCAGGAATTTAAAGTACCGTCGATGATGTGAGCTCTGTAAAAAGGTGGTCATCATGTGCTTATCCACCAAGCCACGGTTACCCTCGCTATTCCTCAACAGCATACATTCAACACTATGTATGCAAGTATTATCAAGTATGCACTTGGTCATACATGTCATGCGACCTTATGTAGAGAGAGGAGAGCCCAAACGTTTAGCAATTTCAGCCACGAAGGAGAGAACGAGTTAGCAAGCCCACACATGGCCCCAGGCTCCTTTCTTGTTCGCTGCACAAAACCTCTGTATAGATACACCAATCAAAATGTAGCTTCTACCTTGGCCTCTCGCCGGATTGGTTCTTTCTTAGACTCATGTGACGTCGTCGGGAGTATGCACACCACACTCCAACTCTGCAGTGTGATGTTATAGTGGCCAGAACACGCCTGGGATATAGGCGTATCTGGCAGCTTTCTCAAAACCCAAATGTCGAATACACCATGTGTCAACCTTGTGAAAGTGTCGAATACACCCATGTGTCAACCTTGTGAAAGTGTCGAATACACCCATGTGTCAACCTTGTGAAAGTGTCGAGTACACCCATGTGTCAACCTTGTGAAAGTGTCGAATACACCCATGTGTCAACTTTGTTAAAGCTGTAACATTATGTGTTAAAATGATATTCACAAACAGTCAGTCAGACAGAATATTTGAGAACACCAGGTGGGCTGGCCTGAGTAATTAAGGGATCTCATCTTTGAGAAGTAATGACCACAGGCTGACCAAGGGTCAGGTCAGGTCAGGTGACCTTGCCTTCTGCAAAGCCGATAATCGCAGACGGCTGGCTAGGGTGTGTCCTTCATTAAGACACGCTGCCTAGGGTTTTAAGTAGAGAGCCTGAGGTTACCTTACTGGTGGGCGGGGTTTAGCTCTAAGATTCCCATAAATACCCAGGGAACTGTATATTCGACAGCATTGGTCAGAAGACATCAGACTGAGACACAGAGGATCGAAGGTCGTGCTGGAGCGAGCCCACAGCCAGCCCAGGCTGTCAGGCTGGATGGGGGACTCTTGTCTGTCTAACGAGTTCCCCGCCTCTCTATCTTAACTTAGTCTGATTCCCTTGGAGAGTTGAATTTAAGGCGACTTATTTGTGTTTTCCCGAACTTAGGTGTTGTGTGATTGTCAGGGGCAGATAGCTGTATTGTTCTCAAATTCTTGTGTAATGACTCACACTGTATTTTAATCTTGACATAGTGAACCTTAAGTTAAATTGCCTGAATTATGATGTATATCATGTTAAATATAACTGATGAATTTATGGGTTAAATTGTCTTTAACTTTGTTCCCTAAAGCTTTGAGAGTTGAGGCGGGAGTGTGTGTCTGCGTTTACTGATTTTATGATTTTAATGATTACATGTTTAGAGTTGATACATGAACTCCTTTGATTATTTTATGATAGACAAGTTCAATTCCTTGTCTTGTATGTACTGAATTAGGATGGATGGTGGCAGCCCTTTCTACTTTCTCACACCTCCCTCACCCCTCTCCCCCTCACTCATTTCTTTTCATTTTTATTTTCCGTTCGTGGCAGTGTATAGTATTAGAGTTCTCTAGAGTTACAGGTAACTGATCAGGTTACAATGCCTTGTTGAAGTAGCAAGGTAATCAAGCACTTAGGTGACAAGGTGTTGAACTAGAGAGGTTGCAGTAGGAACTCGGGGAAACTCTAGAATAGTTAACTAAGGGCAGGATAATGGACTAAAGAAAGCCGTTTACCCCGTACTGTTACAATGGTAGCAGCGGTGTTTTTAGCAATTTCTCGATAAATTGCTGAAAGGCTCCGTCTTGGCCATTAAGTCACCTACAGTAGGCTTAAGATTAGGCAGTTAAGGTAGGATTAAGAGTAGGCAGTTAATCCCATCAGCCCAAGGGGGCCTCAACTTGAGTACGTACTCGACTTTCTTCCATTGACTCAGGGGAGTTGGAAACTACCATATTTCCAACTGCAGTTCCGTTTTAGAGCTGTCGAGGGCGGAGAAATAGATAGGACGCTATTTGTGATATCTCCGAGGGCGTGTTAGGCGACCCAAACGCTTAGGACTTTCCGGTAAACTCAAGAAACCAACCGCGGTAAGCTCAGAGATGAGGTAGGATTTTCCTAGCAACGGGGTGAGTTAAGATACCAACCACGAGGTTTGGTATATCATTCTGCAGTCTAGTCATAGTTGATTTTCGTAAAGTGGCGTTTCCGTGGAATTCCGGTGGCCGAGGTCACTAGGGTCGGGCTGTCTCGCGGGCAGATAGAGAAACGCTATAGTTTTATATCGAGTTCGTTAAGTATACGTTAGTATTCCCCTAAATTAGGTGCTTCCCTTCAATTTCAGTGTTCCCAGTATTAAAAGTTCCGTTTTGTTAGGATTTCCCATAATCTATTTCCCCTTGTAATTTTCTAAGTTTTCCCTCTAATTAAGTTGTATGTTCCTGGGACATACTACTAGATTAAGTGTTTTGGATCGAATTCGTTAGTGATAAATTTGGCGAGTTGTTGCCAGGAGAAGAACATTATGACTGAGCTGTGTGAACCCTATAACACTTGTAGGGTCATACAACATTTTTGGAACACAGATATTGTTGCCTTTTATGTTCATTCCCAGTTCTGTGTCAAGAGAAGAAGTCACATATACAGAGGAAGGAAACGGCTGCCTTGTACCACACGCATGGCCGCTCATCACCACCACTACGACCAGCCCTTTCCCTGGCTGTGTCATGGGTCCACTGCCACCCAGGGGGACCCTAAGCCAGCCTTCTCGGATGGCCAACATTGGACCCCAGGTTGTCCGTCGCCTTTCTCCGCTACAACCATACTGGACCCCAAAGGATGATGTCCCACTGTCATCGGAACCCCAGTGGACACCAGGTCGTCCTGCAGAGGACCCCAGGCGATCCGCTGTATACGCGGAAGAGGAACAACAATGGCTCCAGTCTGTCCCACCAACATTGGTCTACCCAGGATGGACCCCAGGTCGCTTGATGACCGATAATGGCTTGATGACCAGGTCACTTGATGTCGCTTGATAGTCTCAGGTGACCCCAGATCACCCAAGACTCCCATGGGGCAGCACAAGAGAGAGAAGAGAGAAGACAGAAGCAAGAAGATTAGATACCACCATCATAAGACACGATGCCTAGTGTCCCTTGCTGGTGTCAGCAGTATTTGCATGGAGTGCATTGCAAGACAGGATCGTTTGCCTTAACTAGCCGCCACTCCGGCAAGAATGTCGTTCTGTTGAGTGATTCCTCCTGTGTCGTGCGGACTTGATGTGGCTGTCAGAAGTGACTCTCTGAATAAGGCTTGATGGAGCAACAGGGGGCCAACAACAGAATGGATTCTACGGTGCCAACTACATGAAGGTTTCGAAACTTGTTGTCCCTATATGCTGTAAAGAACCCCAAGATACGGCCATAGTGATGACAGACGTAGGGCCAATTCAAGATCAGCTGGGTCGACCTTCATACGGTCCTGTGCGCAGTGCAAGAAGTACAGTTTCCATGGGTGGTTACGGCGTTGTTATGTGTCAACGACGGAGACGAGACTGATGCAGTTGTGTTGAAGAAATGCGTCACAGGAATATCTACAAGACCAAGCAGTGATGTCTCCCAGCCAGAGATTCCAGGTGTCTGGTCGTTTAAATTTTTTAGAGTAGGATGATGTTTAATTGTTTAGGTAGGATGTAATTTTTGTGTATAAAGTATTCGCACCCAGCTTACTTGCATTAGCTGTGTTGCAAAAACTTTATTTGTGAGAGATGTAGAGATATAACACTATAAATGTGTTAGAATGATATTCACAAACAGTCAGTTAGACAGACAGAATATTTGAGAACACCATGTGGGCTGGCCTGAGTAATTAAGGGATTTCACCTTTTAGAAGTAATGACCACAGGCTGACCAAGGGTCGGGTGACCTTGCCTTCTGCAAAGCCGATAATTGCAGACGGCTGGCTGGAGGGGGGGGGGGTGGCCTTCAGACACACCGCTGCCTAGGGTTTTAAGTAGAGAGCCTGAGGCTACCTTACTGGTAGGCGGGGTTTAGCTCTAAGATTCCCATAAATACCCAGGGAACTGTACATTCGACAGCACTGGGCAGAAGATATCAGACAGACACACACAGGATATAGAAGGTCGTGCTGGAGCGAGCCCACAGCCAGTCCAGGCTGTCAGGCTGGATGGGGGACTCTTGTCTGTCTAACGAGCTCCCCCCCCTCTCTATCTTAACTTAGTCTCATTCCCTTGGGGAGTTGAACTTAAGGCGACGTATCTGTGTTTTCCCAAACTTAGGTGTTGTGTGATTGTCAGGGGCAGACAGCTGTGTTGTTCTCAAATTCTTGTGTAATGACTCACACTGTATTTTAATCTTGACATAGTGAACCTTAAGTTAAATTGCCTGAATTTTGTTATATATCATGTTAAATATAACTGATGAATTTACGGGTTAAATTGTCTTTAACTTTTGTTCCCTAAAGCTTTGAGAGTTGAGGCGGGAGAGTGTGTCTGCGTTTACTGATTTTATGATTTTAATGATTACATGTTTAGAGTTGATACGTGAACTCCTTTGATTATTTTATGATAGACAAGTTCAATTCCTTGTCTTGTATGTACTGACTTAGGATGGATGGTGGCAGCCCTTTCTACTTTCTACATTTTCTACTTCCCCACACCTCCCTCACCCCTCTCTACCTCCCTCACCCCATACCCCTCACTCATTTCTTTTCATTTTTATTTTCCGTTCGTGGCAGTGTATAGTATTAGAGTTCTCTAGAGTTACAGGTAACTGATCAAGTTACAATGCCTTGTTGAAGTAGCAAGGTAATCAAACACCTAGGTGACAAGGTGTTGAACTAGAGAGGTTGCAGTAGGAACTCGGGGGAACTCTAGAATAGTTAACTAAGGGCAGGATAATGGACTAAAGAGAGCTGTTTACCCCGTACCCGTTACAAAGTGTCGAATACACCATGTGTCAACTTTGTGAAAGTGTCGAGTACACAATGTGTCAACTTTGTAAGAGAGAAAGCATGCACTCCCTTGAACATTATATGGTAGAATGTCCCATATTAACTGACTTTCGCCCTCCTGGGATGAGGTATGCTGCACTCTGTAAATACTATATGAATACTGGAACACTTGATATATTGGACTTGTACCCAAGATAAAGGAGGAGGGCTGGTCGACGACCGGGCCGCGTAGTTGCTAAGCCCCGAAATCATCTCAAGGTAACCTCAAGATTGACTATGTAATGCATAAGTTATACAGTGTGATGTAACTATATAACCTGAGCTTGGAAAAGCATCTTTGTGTGTGTGTATGCAGAATATGTGGAAGCTGGTCAGAATTGCATTTCACCTTTGTAAAAGCACATTAATAACAATGTAAAAAGACACCTCGAATACTGTTTATGTAGGGCAGACGTAAATATGTGTTTTTATGTATGTATTTTGAAAATATATATGTTTTTATGTTAGATTAGCATTTTAAAAAGCACTACAATCACCTTCTGTGGTTGATTACTCAATAAATCACTGAACTATATGTTTAACAGATCGCTCACACTGTCCATGGAGGACAGAAGAAAATGTATATATGCTGGTTAGCATTGTAAATGTCTGGCCACGTCTGTGGTAGATAATAATAATAATAATTAATAATAATATTAAAAAATCCTCCCACCCTTTGTGAGGTCAAGATCTACTGACCGCTAGCAGCTAGTCGGTTCATTTTGGATTTCTAAGATGAACTGACTACAATCATGGTGAAATCACCATATAAAATGCCGGCGATCACCTATCCAATCCACAAGACGAATAAAGCTTCCCTCATCTCTTGGCATAACCAGACACTGGACACCAGACCACATACCTTGTCTGGCCTGAGAATATGACGTCGTACTATCCTGGGTCATAGAACTCGGTGGCACTCCATCCTGGAATAATGATAACCATACTTAGTGCACAACATATACCTCTACTATGGGTGCGCATATACCTCAAGTATGGGTGTGCACATACCTCAAGTATGGGTGTGCACATACCTCAAGTATGGGTGTGCACATACCTCAAGTATGGGTGTGCACATACCTCAAGTATGGGTGTGCACAAACCTCAAGTATGGGTGTGCACATACCTCAACTATGGGTGTGCACATACCTCAACTATGGGTGTGCACATACCTCAAGTATGGGTGTGCACATACCTCAAGTATGGGTGTGCACATACCTCAACTATGGGTGTGCACATACTACAAATATGGGTGTGCACAAACCTCAACTACAGGTGTGCACATTGTTATGATCACAGCCTGCTGGAGAAACGAGTCTCCTCCTTGAGAGTTATTCTGCAAGACCTGACCTAACTAAGAGGACAAAGAAATATAAACATGAAGATACATACGTAAAACAATTGGTTAAATTTGACAAATAGTTTAAGAGTATGGGCAGTGAACAAGAATATATATAAATGACTTGACATGGGATGCGGATGAATACGGATTCCCGCCTCTAGCCGCCCAGTAAGCAGCAACCTCATGGGGTTGACGCCTATAATACATCAAGGGGTTGGAACTAGGTATGGGCGTAGGTTCCGGCTGAGGGTTTGGCAAAGGAGCCGGCGAGATAAGCTGCTGCCGGGCCTCGGCAGCACTGGAAGAGGCTGCCCAAAGACCACCAGCACAGGGCCCACCGAAACGGAGTCCTGCTTCACGGCATCCTTTTTCAGTACCAGAACCATTTCCCTGCTCGCACCAGCGCTCACAGCAGGGGCAACAACCCTCCACACTGGGGAACCCACACATAGGGGTGCGGTGGAGAAGGGGGGCACAACAGCAGGCAATGAGCCCCCCCCCCCACTCCAGCCCCAGCATCACTACAGGGACACTCACCCCCACCACGCCCATATTGACCAACAGGCACCGCAGGAGCCCTAGGTCCACCACCAGCATCATCATCAGAAGAAGACATCAACTCCTCAAACTCCCCCTCATTCGCAACTCACGGCCACATGAGTTACCTTAGCCGGAGGAACTGGGTCAAACACCACAACAGGCTTCACAGCGTGCACCTCCACAGGCACACCAGGCACCTTACACAACCCCCCC
>NC_091174.1:18426689-18496689 GCF_040958095.1 Procambarus clarkii
CCCCCTCCACCAGAGGCGGTGAGGCGGCGCCTCACTATACTTGTTATATATACCTTGTTCTAATATGATATCTGCATCCTGATATCGTTTAGAAATTCCCCATTTTAGGTTAGTTCTTCTTTTTGAAGTTATCTTGAGATGATTACGGGGCTTAGCGTCCCCGCGGCCCGGTCCTCGACCAGGCCTCCTTTTTGTTACCTCCAGGAAGTAGCCCTTAGCAGCTGTCTAACTCCGACGTACCTATTTAGTCCTAGGTGAACAGGAGCATCAGGGGTGAAAGAAACTGTGCCCATTTGTTTACGCCTCCACCAGGAATCAAACCCGGAATTCAAAACTACGAATCCCGAGCGCTGACCACTCAGCTGTCCTATTTAACTTTCATATGGAAATTCCACCTTTCATATGCAAATTTGGACTTTTGAAGAGGGATATCGACTTTAGAAACCTTAAATTCCGAGCTACGAATAAATTTAAATTAGTTTTAATAAAAGCGAACACGAAACATAATGAATTTCTAAATAATTACAGTGCTGCTAAGTCGGATTATCTTGGCAGTTGGGAGAATTTTAATTAAACTCGTATAAATCTTTAGTTGAGATAAACGTCGAATTGAAAAGTTGTCGAAGATTAGCATATTAGAAATATATTTAATATTTTCCAAAATAGTGTTATAGTTTCTAATTGAATTAAGACATCAATCATAATGACGGAAGATAGTAACGGTCGTCTAGTGGTCGTGGACCTCAGTAACGGTCGTCTAGTGGTCGTGGACCACAGTAACGGTCGTCTAGTGGTCGTGGACCACAGTAACGGCCGTCTAGTGGTCGTGGACCACAGTAACGGTCGTCTAGTGGTCGTGGACCTCAGTAACGGTCGTCTAGTGGTCGTGGACCTCAGTAACGGTCGTCTAGTGGTCGTGGACCACAGTAACGGTCGTCTAGTGGTCGTGGACCTCAGTAACGGTCGTCTAGTGGTCGTGGACCTCAGTAACGGTCGTCTAGTGGTCGTGGACCACAGTAACGGTCGTCTAGTGGTCGTGGACCACAGTAACGGTCGTCTAGTTGTCGTGGACCTCAGTAACGGTCGTCTAGTGGTCGTGGACCTCAGTAACGGTCGTCTAGTGGTCGTGGACCACAGTAACGGTCGTCTAGTGGTCGTGGACCTCAGTAACGGTCGTCTAGTGGTCGTGGACCTCAGTAACGGTCGTCTAGTGGTCGTGGACCACAGTAACGGTCGTCTAGTGGTCGTGGACCTCAGTAACGGTCTTCTAGTGGTCGTGGACCTCAGTAACGGTCGTCTAGTGGTCGTGGACCACAGTAACGGTCGTCTAGTGGTCGTGGACCTCAGTAACGGTCGTCTAGTGGTCGTGGACCTCAGTAACGGTCGTCTAGTGGTCGTGGACCTCAGTAACGGTCGTCTAGTGGTCGTGGACCACAGTAACGGTCGTCTAGTGGTCGTGGACCACAGTAACGGTCGTCTAGTGGTCGTGGACCACAGTAACGGTCGTCTAGTGGTCGTGGACCACAGTAACGGTCGTCTAGTGGTCGTGGACCACAGTAACGGTCGTCTAGTGGTCGTGGACCACAGTAACGGTCGTCTAGTGGTCGTGGACCACAGTAACGGTCGTCTAGTGGTCGTGGACCACAGTAACGGTCGTCTAGTGGTCGTGGACCACAGTAACGGTCGTCTAGTGGTCGTGGACCACAGTAACGGTCGTCTAGTGGTCGTGGACCACAGTAACGGTCGTCTAGTGGTCGTGGACCACAGTAACGGTCGTCTAGTGGTCGTGGACCACAGTAACGGTCGTCTAGTGGTCGTGGACCACAGTAACGGTCGTCTAGTGGTCGTGGACCACAGTAACGGTCGTCTAGTGGTCGTGGACCTCAGTAACGGTCGTCTAGTGGTCGTGGACCTCAGTAACGGTCGTCTAGTGGTCGTGGACCACAGTAACGGTCGTCTAGTGGTCGTGGACCTCAGTAACGGTCGTCTAGTGGTCGTGGACCACAGTAACGGTCGTCTAGTGGTCGTGGACCTCAGTAACGGTCGTCTATTGGTCGTGGACCACAGTAACGGTCGTCTAGTGGTCGTGGACCACAGTAACGGTCGTCTAGTGGTCGTGGACCACAGTAACGGTCGTCTAGTGGTCGTGGACCACAGTAACGGTCGTCTAGTGGTCGTGGACCACAGTAACGGTCGTCTAGTGGTCGTGGACCACAGTAACGGTCGTCTAGTGGTCGTGGACCACAGTAACGGTCGTCTAGTGGTCGTGGACCACAGTAACGGTCGTCTAGTGGTCGTGGACCACAGTAACGGTCGTCTAGTGGTCGTGGACCACAGTAACGGTCGTCTAGTGGTCGTGGACCACAGTAACGGTCGTCTAGTGGTCGTGGACCACAGTAACGGTCGTCTAGTGGTCGTGGACCTCAGTAACGGTCGTCTAGTGGTCGTGGATCACAGTAACGGTCGTCTAGTGGTCGTGGACCTCAGTAACGGTCGTCTAGTGGTCGTGGACCTCAGTAACGGTCGTCTAGTGGTCGTGGACCTCAGTAACGGTCGTCTAGTGGTCGTGGACCTCATTAACGGTCGTCTAGTGGTCGTGGACCTCATTAACGGTCGTCTAGTGGTCGTGGACCTCAGTAACGGTCGTCTAGTGGTCGTGGACCTCAGTAACGGTCGTCTAGTGGTCGTGGACCACAGTAACGGTCGTCTAGTGGTCGTGGACCTCAGTAACGGTCGTCTAGTGGTCGTGGACCACAGTAACGGTCGTCTAGTGGTCGTGGACCTCAGTAACGGTCGTCTATTGGTCGTGGACCACAGTAACGGTCGTCTAGTGGTCGTGGACCACAGTAACGGTCGTCTAGTGGTCGTGGACCACAGTAACGGTCGTCTAGTGGTCGTGGACCACAGTAACGGTCGTCTAGTGGTCGTGGACCACAGTAACGGTCGTCTAGTGGTCGTGGACCACAGTAACGGTCGTCTAGTGGTCGTGGACCTCAGTAACGGTCGTCTAGTGGTCGTGGATCACAGTAACGGTCGTCTAGTGGTCGTGGACCTCAGTAACGGTCGTCTAGTGGTCGTGGACCTCAGTAACGGTCGTCTAGTGGTCGTGGATCACAGTAACGGTCGTCTAGTGGTCGTGGACCTCAGTAACGGTCGTCTAGTGGTCGTGGACCACAGTAACGGTCGTCTAGTGGCCGTGGACCACAGTAACAGTCGGGAGTAGGTGAAGGATGGGAGGGTGTGGGAGAGTAGAAGCGGTGTGGGAAGGGAAGCGAGGGGGTCAGAGTACAATAGCGAGCGTACAGTGCGAGGAGAAAATAAAGGGCAATTACAAAACATAGCAGGTCAACAGAGCTAACCAGGCTGATGGAGCAGCAATTGCTGTAAGGAGAAATATTCCACACAAAATTCTAGATAATTTTCAAGAAAACTTCCTGGCAATTGAACTCCAAACTACGAAAGGTATAATCTTCGTAGGAACATGTTACCAACCCCCAAGACGACCTTACCTTTCCCTGGCCGACATCATAGAACTCACCAGAAGGAAAAGACCTGCCTATTTCCTGGGAGACCTGAACGCCAATCACAGAACACTGGGACACGGAAGGAACAACCAGGGAGAAGTTTAGTTTAGTTCATTTATTATGCACCCCATACCCATCTTGTGGGCGGTAGTGGAAAGGGTTACAGAGGCACATAATGGGCTCAGGGACTGAACCCCACAATTCATTTAGCTAAGCAGTTACAATCTTGATGAACTAGTTACAAAATTCAATATACGTCATCACATCATCAATGGGTTCGAGATCGACCACAAGTACAGTTTCTAAATTAAGCAACTGACATATGTGGAGAGCTAGTGTCACAATTGATATGTTTGTCCTGCACACCGCCCCCCATCCAGTGGGCAGCGGTGGATAGGTTACAATCACTCAGTTACTACCTACAGTTAGCAAACTGGGGATATTTGGCTAAAATTTCTGGTAGCAGATCATTTTGAATGAAATATTTACACATCTTTGGAACATTTGTTATGAAATTGTCTCTGAATTCACGTATCTTTTCGCACTCCATCACATAGTGACGGAGGGTGTGCGAATAATTTTTTTGATAGTTTACATTTGGTCAGGTCTACATCAGCAGATAATGAGAATTCCCAGAGATACTTCTAACCGAGTCTAAGCCGAGCAGTAGTAACATCTAGAAGTCTGCTGCAGGAGAAGCCACCCACAATATGATAAGGAACGGAAATCTAACTCACCTGGGCCCAGACTTCCCAACTTATGTCAGACAAGGACACAGTGGTAAACCAGACATAATACTGTCAAACAACCACCACTTCCCAAACGCCCGCATAGAAAGGGGTCCAGTAAGCACAAGCGACCACCTACCAATAATATTGATGCTATCAACTAAACCCTATTCAGAAACCCTCACCACCAAGACTTCAATACACTAAAACTGACTGGAAGGCGTTCCAAAGCAGTGCACGGGAAATCAATGTTACAGACTTTAATGGAGAGGAAAAACATGCATAAACACAGCTAAATACATGGATTGGCATCATAGAAAAATGCATGAACAATCATATCCCCGTAGCTCACCATATAACGCTCCCACACCCGCAGACACTGAGGCACTCACAACACTGCTAACCAGATATAACAATCTTCTACAACTCATAACTGACAGTGGGTGGACGGACGAGCGCAAAAGACTACAAGGGGAACTACAAGATGAGTTGCAAGATCTATACAAAACTGAGTATAGATAAAGTAAAGTGTGTCTTTAACGATTCTTCATGGGGGACGTATTCCGCATGCGCGTACACCAAAAAATGGGATGACCTAATAAGCAAAATCGAAGTCGGCTATAGAAACCCACGAAAGTTTTGGAAAAAAGTAAAAACCCTGATGGAAAACTCAGCTTAGGAAACACCCTACGTCATAAACGTCTCAGGAAATAAACTTTACAAGGAGAGAGAACAATAACAGGAATTCAGGAAGTTCTGGGAAAAAATATTCAGGATAAACCCGGAAGAAAATATAAACTTTTGCTCCATTAATGAAAGGGAAATTACAACTCAAGTCGATAACAGAGCTGCAACACTACTCCCGATGCAATCAATAAACCTTAACAACAATAGCAATGAATGCAACCTTATGAAACACACACAACCATTGCAGAGGTCCATAAAATAATTATAGGTTTCAAGAACAAGGTGTCGGGCAATAGCAGGATAAATAAGATGGTATTAACCAACTTACCAGTGATTGTGTTACGTGCCAGTCTAATAAAGCTCGAGAATAGCAGAGAATCCCAATTATTTCCCCCCCCCCCACTCCATACATTGGCACAGAAAATGAGGGTAAAGAAAGTTAGGACAGCCTAAACTCCAGTCTATTTACAATGCCGTAACATACAAGATAAACAACGGTAATCACAGTTACACTAACGTATACCACGTGGGACACACCGAGGGACAGACATGGGCAAAGAATTATCTATGAATTTCAATATCACAAGTTCCACGCACTGGGAAAACTAACAACACAAAAGGCTATTCACTTTTCACATAACATAATTTACTGGGCGCAAATCATTAACTGTAGCCTCTGTTTAACTCAACAGTAAAATGAGTACTTGATTGTAAAAACGATTCTTCGCGGCGGGGATCGTCTTCCAGGGACCTGCCCGAAACGCTACGCGTACTAGTGGCTGTACAAGAATGTAACAACTCTTGTATATATCTCAAAAAAAAAAAAATACAATTAAAGAACTATTTCCTACTGAACATAACAAAACAATACTTAAACCTAAGGAGTCACCTGGCTAAAGAGAGAGATTACAGCTCCATCCACACACGTGTTGCCACAAGAACAAAATGATGATTGCTTGATTGATTAATAAAGATTAAGTCATCCAAAAGGTGGCACAAGCATGAATAGCCCATAAAGGGAGGGAGAGGGAGATATGCTGCCTCCTTATATGGACACAGGTGCCGTATTCGAACATGAAAATGCGTTCGGACGCCGGTATATTTATTATCAACTACTAAGCCATCTTCTTAATCATTGGTTTCGAACTGTTAAACAGATCTAAACTGGTAATTAATGGAACAATAATAAAAGCAACGGAATGAATCCTACTCATTACATTTATAATTAACATTGAACACCAAAACGCTTTCTTACAGGGCTGAGTGGAAGGCCTGTTGCCAACTGGTTGCCTGCCAAATGCATAATAAGACATTAGTCATTTCTCTACCTTATATCACTAAATGGCCATACTCTTACACTGGGTGGCAAAATGAATATCTAATTACATGCAATAGGCTTCCTTACTGAAACTAACCCCCTCCCTTTCTGGCTTGTTGGCGTCGTGAGGGGGCTTAGTGGGCAGCTGCCGGAGTGTGATGCTCCATGGGTCAGTCCTTTGTCCTTTTGAAGCCTTATGCTCCTGCTGCTGTCTTTACCAATTTTGCCAGAACTCTCTTCCTTTTCCTTACGTTTCATTTTTCTTCCCCCCTCTTCCCTTTTCTAATTGTCATTTCCTGCCGACCTTTTGCCAATTTTGATTAATCTTTTGGACTTCTTATTTTTTGATGCCCAGGTGTTTGGGGAGGTATACTCTCTCACCCGTAGAACTATAGTACCCAACATCTTGAGCGAGAGGACCCTTTTATTGTCGATCCTCCTTTCGTCACTGAACCCAATCTCGACGGACTGATGGTTCTTAAGGTGGCGTTTGTGGGGCGTATACTCACGATGCACCCCTGGGGGGCCCCGACAAGACCGGCAACATGTCGTTTGTTGGGTGTCCTATCCTCTAATTGTGGCTCTGTGGTGGGTATGGGGGCACATTCGTGAATGAAAGTATTACCTCTCGTTTTCATGTCGATGAATACTGTTCCTCTTACGACTTCTCAGGCTCGTGGGGTGGGCGACCAAGCCCCCGAGTTGGACAGTGCTGGAAGACTGGACGCTGTAGCCCCCGCTACATTGGGCTTAGACCTAGCTCCTCCTTTGACCCTCCTGACTGACCACCTCGCACCCCCCTGGCGTGGCTGTCTCTCATTGTGACTACTGCACCGAAACGTCGTCTTCCCTTTACCTTTTAGTGTGTGATCTGGTCAACAATCTACTACTGCACCTTTTAACCCCTCTCTCTCTGGGGTCCTCAACGTCGTCCCCGCCACGGCCGCACTCACACAATCCCTTCCCATGCTAATATGTACCAAGCCTTGTTTGGTCCTGCTTCGTGGGCTAAATACTTTGATCTCCTCCTCCTGGATTTTACGCCTTCTGACGATTTCTCACTCCATAAACACCTTGTTGATTCGGTGGATGCCTCTGTTACTTTTAACCCCACCCATTTAGGTACATGTATCGTTGCTGCTCCTTCACCGTATGCAGCTACCCACTTAGCCGTATTGTCCTGCACTGAGCAGACCTCTGTTCGGGTCTCCAAAAACGCTCGGTTAAATGCCAGTGTTGGCACCGTTCTTCTCCCACACCATGTTGCAACTGGTGTTAGGGACCTAAAAGACTGCCATGAGGATATTAAGCATATCCTCGAAGCCCAAAGCCATCCTGTCCTCCAGGTGGACACGTTCACTTGGCCCCCTCGTGATTGCCGCCGTCAGCCTCTTCGAGTTGTATAATCACCTTTGATAGTAGGTCCCTTCCACCCTCTATCATTCTTGCTGGTGCCAGGTGCTCCGTTCAGGAGTACATCCCCTCTCCTAGACTTTGTAAGAAGTGCTGGAAGTTTGGGCATGGTGCCCTCAAATCCTCAGTCTTGTTTCTCTATGTCCCCATGTGTGGGGACGTTAACCACTCTAGGACAGACTGCTCATCTCCTCAGGCTCACTGCCTCAATTGCGGTGAGGCCCACCCTACCTTCTCCCGCACGTGTATCCACTACAAGCTTGAGGAAGCAGTCCTCAACTTGAAACAACGGGATCGTCTGACTTATCCTGAAGCGAGACGCCAAGTCCGCCGTCTCCACCCTTTCACTGGCATATCTTATGCTAGCGTGTTGCGTTCTACCTCTCCTCATCCTTCCCACCTTCCTCAGTCCCGCAACCGTTACCAGGCCTTGGACCCAGACAAGTCCACCACCACCTCTCCTGTTCCTTTACATTTTGTCCTGGAAGGTCTCCCTCCTGATTCTCCTTCTGGAGTTTCCACTCTTCCTACCCTGTCCGCCATGTCTCTGTTTTCTTTTCTTTATCCCCCTGAGCCTTCTTCCCGACCCTCCCCGCAATCTCTTGGCCCTCCACGCCGCCTGTCTGTCCAGGCTGATGTCCATCATCCTCCCAGCACTCTTCATGTTGTTCACTCCCGTTCTTCTCCTGCTGAGATCATTGTCTGTCACCCAGTATGTTGTTGCTGGTACACCTGTCTCTGAGTCAGAAACGTAAGCCTGGCTCCTCTCCTTCCTCCTCCCCAGCGGGTAAGAAAGCATTGGTTTCTTCCCTGCCCTCCAACTCTGACTCTATCGCTACGTCCCCTCCCATTTCGGTGGTCGGGCCCCCCTGTCCCTGCTATGGCGGTGTCTCTCTCCCCCAATTCCCTCTCGGTTACTACCCTTGCTGAGATGCGATTCCCAGTTTCTGCCCCCCCTCCTCCTCCTGTCCTTGACAGCCCCTCTTGGTTGTCTCCCCTTCCTCCGGACCCCGTCCGTTTACCTCTGGCCTATCCTCTCGCTCTCTTCCATCCATCCTTACTAAGTTTACCCATGCCCCTATACCCCGATTTTGCTGACCCTGATCCTGATCTTCTTTAATATACTGTGTTCTTCTTTACCTTTGTTTCTTCATTGTTCTCTGTTACTGTCCTTTCTCCTTTTGATAATGTCTATTCTTCAATGGAATATTCGTGGATTTTATGCCAACTTCCATGAACTCCAACTTCTGATTACACAGTGTTCACTACTTTGTGTTTGTCTCCAGGAGCCGACGCTTGGTGCTCGTCCTGGTCACTTTAGTGGTTATTCATTTCTTCCCCCCCCCCCCAGCTCATGCTGGGGCCCATAACTCTACTGCTCTCTTCATTCGTACTGATATTCCCTTCGTCACCCTGCTGTTTCCATCGCCTATCCATTGTTCTGCTGCCCGTGTTTTTGAGAGTAAATAGTACAATCTGTTCCATTTATCTCCTCCCAAATGTCCCGCTTTCCCTTCCTGATCTTAAGCACCTCCTGGACTCCTTGCCTGAGCCTATGCTCCTACTGGGTGATTTCAACTGTCGACATACCCTCTGGGGTGATGTTCTGACAAGCACCCGAGGCCGCCTTCTCGAACCGTTCGTCCTCTCTTCTTCCCTGTCTCTTATGAATTCTGGTGAGCCCACCCATGGGGACTCTCGAACTCGCACCCTTTCCTGTCTTGATCTTTCTCTCTTCTCGTCGTCCCTTTACCTAGATCTCAGTGGCGGGTTCTTGATGACCTCCATAACAGTGACCATTTCCCCATCCTTGTTTCCTTTTTCTCTTTTCACCCTCCCATCTCCTCTCCTTCCCTAGGTGGCAGTTTGCCAAAGCTGACTGGAACCTATTCACCCTCCGTGCTACTCTCTCTGACCTCTCCTCGCTGCCTCTTTCTCACGCCCTCCTCCATTTTCATGATACCATCTTCGACGCTGCCCTCCGCTCTATTCCTCACTCTACCTCCTGGGGCAAGTGGAAGTGCGTTCCCTGGTGGAATGCGGATTGTGCTTGGACTGTCCACTGTAAGAGTGCAGCCTGGAAGAAACACCGACACTGGCAAATGGCCGATTCTTTTATTTTGTTTCGGAAAGCAAGTGCGGTGGCCCGTAGGACCATCTGTACAGCTAAGCATGAGAGTTGGAAATCTTATGTTTTCACCATCACATCCGATACTATTCTGCCACAGATCTGGAAGAAAATCAGCAAGATTGCGGGTAAGTTTGCTCTAGATGTCTCGCCGGTTCTTCACCTCTGTAGTACTCTCGTGGCAGACCCAGTGCAGGTCGTGACCGAACTGGGTTCCCACTTTTCTTCTGTTACCTCTGGTTCTCATCGTCCTCAATCCTTCCTTCTTCGTAAGCCCGTTCTTAAATCTCATCCCTTAGATTTCCACACTCATCTCCGCCTTTCCTATAACGATTCCTTCTCTCTCTCTGAACTTCAGTCTGCCCTGGCCCACTGCGGTTCTACGGCAGCGGGCTCGGATGACATTCATTATGAGATGCTTGGCCATCTCCCTCCTTGCACGTCTCAATATTTACTGCACCTGTATAACCAGGTCTGGGAGTCGTCGTCAGTCCCTGAGGACTGGCTCGATGCCATTGTCCTTCCTATTCGGAAACTGGGGTCTCTCGGGACATCCCCTAAGGACTTCCACCCTATTGCTCTCACGAGTTGTGTCTGCAAACTCTTTGAGGGTATGGTAAATGTTCGTCTGATGTGGTTCTTGGAACACCACCACCACCTCTCCGTCTCAATTTGGTTTTCGCAAGTGCCGTAGTACGACTGATGTCCTGGTGAACTTGGAGGTCTATATTCGTACTGCTTTTGCTGCGAAGACCTCTGTTGTTGCTGTCCTTTTTGACCTGGAAAAAGGCTTAGGACACAACCTGGAGATACCATATTCTGTCCCAACTTCCTTCTTTTGGCCTTCGTGGTAATCTCCCTCTCTTCCTCCAAAGCTTCCTCTCTCGTCGTTCCTTTCGAGTCAGGCTTGGTGCTACTCTCTCTGCCTCTTTTCGGCAATACGAAGGTGTACCCCAAGGTAGTGTTCTGTGCAGTACTCTTTTTCTGGTAGCCCTCAATGGTCTTCTTTCCTCCCTTTCATCTGGCATCTTCTCCGCTCTTTATGTCGACGGTCTTACTCTTTGCTGTCGAGGTGATTCGCCTCTCCTTCAACATCGGCTTCAACTTGCGATTGATGTTATAAATGACCTAATTGATGCACAGAGTAAAGGGTCTCGAATCTCCTTTGTATGGATACCTTCACACATAAATATAACCCATCATAATGAGACAGACATTGCAGCCAAATTAGCATGTAAAAAGTTTGAAGTTGAATTAGATCTAGGTATCCCCATCTCTGCTGTCAAAACTGTATTGGTCCAAACATTCAGATCTGATAGGAAAGAACTTACTGACTCCCAACGACCTGAAAGTACTAGTATAAAAAACTATGATTTGTTCAGATCTGAAACCTACATCTATGGCCAGCACAAAACGTCCACTAGACTGTGCGACACAGTGGTTGCAAGGATCAGGTTGGGTTACCGTTACCTGTAGCAGGTGGCTGCAGGTGACGAATCTCCCAATCCTGAGCACTCCAGTTGCAAACTCTGTGAGCAGGAACTATGGCACGATCTGATCACTGAATGCCCAGTTATTAGACCTTTCAGACTAGTTGGCATGAGGTACCTGGAGCTTTGCAATTACTTTATTCACTCTCGTATTCTTGAAGATATCCTCACAGTGTACCCAAAATTTGCCAGTGCAGGCTACTAAACACATGGCCCTGTATGACTAACCATCCTGCGAGATGGGGACTTGTATTACCACTGCTACCTTATTCAATCTTGTGTTGATGATATCCTCAAAATGCATCCGGAGTCTGCCAGTGCAGACTGCTTATCACATGTCTCTGTATGACTAACCATCCTGTGTGATGGGGATTTTTTAGCATCATCTAGTTAGCTTTTTTGACACACTGTACTCGACTTTATATAGTCTAGGGTAGCTGCACTAATGCAGATGTACCTCATATCTTAATAATAAAAAAAGCGATTGATGCTGTATCGTCTTGGGACACCAACCATGGCTTCAAGTTCTCTGCAACCAAGACTTGTGCAATAACTTTTACGCGAAAGCATGTCGTCCTTCGTCCTTCTTTGTCGCTTTATGGTCATCCCCTTGTGTACAAAGATTCCGCAGAGCTTTTGGGGTTAATCTTTGACACTCGTTTGTCTTGGTCGCTCATATTTCTTACCTCTGTGTTGAATGCTCTAAGGTCCTTAACCTACTTAAGGTTCTGTCACAGATAGGCGCACGCTCCTCTCTTTGCATTCCTCTCTCATACTGTCTAAACTCGATTATGGTTGCCCTGCTTACTCTTCTGCTTCTCCTTCTACTCTTCCCCGTCTTGATCCTTTGCACCATACTGGGTTGTGCCTCAGCTCTGGTGCTTTTCGTTCGACTCCTACCCTCAGCTTATACGTTGACACTGGCTTCCTGTTTCTCCAGGACCCCCGAGATCGTTACTGTCTTCGCTATCTTGCGGGGTCATTACAACACCCTCACTCTCGCCTGTGTCGTGCTTTGACTTTTCCCCCTCTTGTAGTTCCTGTTCCCCTTCACCACCTCCCTCATTTTGTCCGGTTGTCTCGCCTGCAACATTCTCTTTCGGTTAGTATTACTAATATTTCTCCTCGTGTTGTTCCGTCCTTGCCCCCGTGGAGGATCCCCGTTTCTCAATATTGCAGATCCCTAACCCACATCACTAAAGCTTTTACTCTTCCTACAGTTCTGAAACGACTTTTCCTTGAACACTTTTCTTCACATTCCTGCTCAGTTTCCATCTTTACTGATGGATCCAAGTCTGCAGACGGTGTAGGCTACTCTGTTGTTTTTCCTGACCACACCTGTGTGTGTCGCCTGCCTTCGGACACTAGCATCTTCACGGCAGAACTTTATGCTATTCTCTATGCTCTCCGTCTCCTGCTTTCTCGCTGTCAATCCTCCTTTGTGGCTGTAGTTGATTCTTGCAGCGCCCTCATGGCTCTGGAGTCCTTTAATCCAGTCCATCCTGTGGTTGTCGAGATTCAACATTGGCTGTTTCTTATCTTCAGTCGATTTAAGACAGTTGAGTTTTGCTGGGTTCCCAGCCACATTGGTATCTCTTTAAATGAGCATGCAAACGCTGCAGCTAAGGAAGCTATCCGCACTTGTCCCATCTCCCATAAAGGTATTCCTTATTCCGACTTTTACCCAGTTATTCATTCCTCCATCCTTGTCCATTGGCAGGGTTGTTGGTCTTCTGTTACTGATAACAAACTGCGTACTCTTAAGGGTAGTGTCCCCCTGTGGCCTTCCTACCACCGTAACCGGCGATGGGAAACGGCTCTGGCGAGGTTGTGTATTGGCCGTACACGCTTAACTCACGGTCTGTCCTGCTCCTTATTGTCTAAATTGCACTGTACCTCTTACGGTCGTGCATATCCTTGTTGAATGTCTTGACTTCCAGGACGAACATGTCTTGCTTTCCGACCGTCCCCTGCGGTCACTTGTCCCTTGATAGAATTCTTGGTGAATCGGATACTTTTGATATCATTCGCCTTTTACGTTTTTGTTCTCGTATTGGCATCCTTGGTGATATTTAGCACCTCTGATTATTCCGCACATTTGATGGTGCTGCATAGCCTTCCCGGTTTGGTGACTTCTATTGATAATTACTTACTAACTTACTGAAACTAATAGGGAACTCATTTACTTTACAATTAACCTGAGGTGTGAAACAGCATGGCCGTCGCCGCCATTAGGGTGGCGTTCCTTGTACTCGTGAATACAATCCCACTATTCCAACCTTATATTAGGAGGCTGAAACATGCTTGGCCTAAACCCGCCATCAATAAGTTATTACTATATGAATTCAGATTCTCTTAACACCATTCTGGGTCAAGCAATTTCAAACATATTACTGGTACACTTCCATTAATTACTTCCCATTTTATTGGGAAGAAAATGAAAACTTGCTCATCCCGACCTCAGGTCCCGGCGCTTAAGCTGCTTACAATACCATCTCGCACCACTGACTGCTCAGCGTGTCTTTACATATAGAATCTATACAAAACACTACACATATGTTGTCTCGTATGATTAAATTAAATATAAGGCAATGCCTAGCATCTTTATTTCCTTATAATAACTAATCTACTTCTAGATAGAAAGTTACGAGTCAGTTGTTCCTTCAACTGGATCTAACTGATTGGTAACAGATTGCACTCCATCAGTACACATGTATAGTAAATTCAGCTCTTGCATCTGGCCACATACTTCAAGAATGCCACAATCAGATTAATCCCCAACCCAGGTAAACCCCCAACCCAAACTGAAAATTACAGGCCAATTTCCCTCCTCGAAGTACCAGGCAAAATATTCGAAAAAATAATCAGAGACTTGTGAAGTACATGGAAGAGGAAGAGAAGTATAACACCAGGCAGCATGCGTTTAGGAACCGCAGAGGGGCCCATACAGCTATAGCCCTGATCTACGAGCATATAGCCAACGCAGTGTCGAAAAAAAGATCAGTGTAATATAGTGCTTAGAGACGTTTCGAAAGCCTTCGACAAAGTGTGGCACACAGGTCTAAAATATAAGATATCTGAGCTAGGACTCCCACAGAGATTTACTACTACTCTCTGCAGCTTTATAGACAACAGAACTGCTAGGCTTAATATCGGCAGCTACTTGGGTGACGTAATAGAACTAAAAAGTGGAGTACCTGAAGGAAGCTGCCTCTCCCCCACTCTATTCAACATATATACAGCTGACCAACCCTAACATGGAGAATACATCACGTACGCTGACGATGTCACCCAAATAATATGCCAACCAGGACCATCAAAGCCGCAACCTGCCAACAAGACCAAGGCAGCAATTGAATTCATAAACAACTTTGAGAAACAATGGAAAATTAGTACAAAAGTTCAAGATAATACGCATTGCAAAAAGAAACCCCGACCCCCATTATCCTTGACAACCGCCCGATCCAATATGCGGAGGTCGGCAGAATACTGCGACTCACGATCAATAGGACAGGGATACAAATTCATGTAAGGGACCGACTAAACAAAGTCAAAGGAACCTTATGAAAACTCAGGAGATTCCGAAGCCTCAGTACAAACATTCAGATCCACCTATACAAGGCTTTAGTTCGACCGCATCTAGAATATCCGCCAGTACCACCACACACCTAACAGAAAACTAACATGCAGAAACTGCAAGCAGTGCAAAATAGGGCACTAAGGAGAGCAGCAAAACACCGTCCACCATATGATCAGACAATCCAGGAGCTCCATGAACTCCTGAACATACAGCCACTAAACATCAGACTGCAGCACCAAGCCATCAGGGTGTGGAACACCATGGAAATGTTAGAGGACCCAATGTTAGGAAGATTGCTCCAAGATGAGACGCCCCGCTCCCACAGCTGGTGGCCCAAAAGCCGCGATTTACTAGATGAAAACCCCGCCCCACAGTACTTAATTCCCAGATGAAATACTGACCAGAAATCCCTTCCCTCATTTATACATCCATAAATCAATAAATAATAATAATAATAATAAAATAAAGAGCCTTAAACAGAACAACATAGCATGTATGGAAGCATCGGAGTGTGTATATATGAATGCTACACAGTATTCATCTATAGACATCCATATATGGTGAAACACATGTGAAGAACCTCTCACACACTCACAGCTCCCTGACAAGAGGGAACCAGCTTAGCTTAGCTGCCAACACCCACACATCGTGTCAGCAAGGCGGACAGCCCGCCTGCTTTCATACCTCTCACTGTATTTCCCACTTCTATACTTCCCTTCACCTATGCATCTCCTTCCTCTTTACTCCCAAACAAAAAAAAGCGAGTGTACAGGAGCGAGGAGGGGGCGAGGGAGCGCGAGGGGTGTTAAGGGAGTGGTGTGTAGCGACAGGGGCGTGGAGGGGGGCGCAGGGGGGCGAGTGGGGGGCGAGGAAGTAGTTTAGAGCGGCGGGGGTCGGGAGGTATGGTGCGTGGGAGGGGACGAGGAATTGGAAATTGAGGTGAGAGCTTGATGGGAAAGGTTAGGGGTGTGGCCAGTCCTCTGGGGTGTGGCCCTTGGCAGTGTGGCCAGTCCTCTGTGGTGTGGCTCTTGGCAGTGTGGCCAGTCCTCTGTGGTGTGGCCCATGGCAGTGTGGCCAGTCCTCTGGTGTGTGGCCCATGGCAGTGTGGCCAGTCCTCTGGTGTGTGGCCCATGGCAGTGTGGCCAGTCCTCTGGTGTGTGGCCAGTCCTCTGGTGTGTGGCCCATGGCAGTGTGGCCAGTCCTCTGGTGTGTGGCCCATGGCAGTGTGGCCAGTCCTCTGGTGTGTGGCCCATGGCAGTGTGGCCAGTCCGCTGTGGTGTGGCCCATGGCAGTGTGGCCAGTCCTCTGGTGTGTGGCCCATGGCAGTGTGGCCAGTCCTCTGGTGTGTGGCCCATGGCAGTGTGGCCAGTCCGCTGTGGTGTGGCCCGTTCTCAATGTCGCATTTCTTTACGGATTCGACCAATGCGTTAAAGATGCGGTGCATTTTTCAAGCATTTGCGATGGTTTAACATTTAAACCACCGTAATATTAACCCTTTTATCCGTCGGCCTCGATGAGATTAGTAGTGTTGCTGTGTTTCTTAAGGTTGTCGTTCGGCAAAACATTTGTTTTTGTTGAGTTTCTGGTTACGCAAAACGGTTGTGTTTTATTACGGAGTGCGTTAAGGGCGGGTGGTCCTGGGGCCAGATTCACGAAAGCACTTACCAACGTGTACACCTTTCCTCAATCTTTGACGGCTTTGGTTACATTTATTAAACAGTTTACAAGCATGAAAACTTCCCATTGAACTGTTGTTATTGTTATAAACAGCCTCCTGGTGTTCCGGAGCTCATTAACTGTTTAATAATATGAAACAAAGCCGCCAAAGATTGAGAAAAGATGTACAGGTTCGTAAGTGCTTGCGTAGGTGCTTTCGTGAATCTGGCCCCTGGACCCGCCGGATAACATACCGTCTGGTTATAAGGAACATTAACTATGAGAGAGAGAGAGAGAGAGAGAGAGATCAAATAAGTAGACCCAAAGTTTGTTTTTAATGTTGTTTTAAATGAAAGTTTTCTCATTCTGGGGAAGAGATTAAGGAGTTAAGAGAGGAGAGAGCGCCCGCAGGATCTCAGTCCAGGGGCTCTCACACGCCTCCAGGTCACCCTCGCTTCTCTAGATTTCACAAGCGAAAATTTGTGGCGGTTTTTGCCTAACCAGGGGCCTGACAGCTGAGTGGACAGCACTCGGAATTCGTAGTCCTAAGGTTCCGGGTTCGATCCCCGGTGGAGGCTGAAACAAATGGGCAGTTTCTTTTACCCTGATGCACCTGTTAACCTAGCAGTAAATAGCTACCTGGGAGTTAGACAGCTGCTACGGGCTGCTTCCTGGGGGTGTGTAACAAAAATGGAGGCTTGGTCGAGGACCGGGCCGCGGGGACGCTAAGCCCCGAAATCATCTCAAGATAACCTCAAGAGTTCGAACCTAGGCGAACCGCTTATCATAAACAATGGTTGTTCGAGGACGCGCCAATGTTGTACAGCTTTTTATTTTACCTAAAACACCGTAATTTTGACGGTTTGATCCCTAGCGTCAATAATGCAGTGCATTAAGTATGAGAACACACTATTTATACAAATAACATAAAGATAACATTAAATGGATCACTTGTTTTTTGGATCAATAAAATATTTGTGGTTGTGTACTCATGTGGTTGTGTACTCATGATTTTAATTATCATATTTAGGTACATCTGCATTCTTATTATCATGCTTAGCATTAAACATGTGCATTTACACAAGCTCTCCTACACTATATGAAGGGGTGAATAGTGTATGTCAAGAGCTAAGTGGTGTTGAACGTGTCCCCATCTCACAGGATGGCTAGTCATTTAACTCACTTGCACCATCGGAGCCTCGAACCCACGACCACCGGCGTGGAAGACAGAAGCTCTACCAACTTGACTACGAACACCCACAATAAGAGATGATCCCAGAGACACACCACTGGCATCCAACTGGCACTTTCAACCTCTCTTGGGGTGGCACTTGAGCCTCAGGGTATCAGGTAATCCACGTGCCGGTCATATCAATTGCAAACCACAGTGAACGTGCAAATAACATTTATTTTGATGGTTAGTCATACAGTGCCAGTGCATGCCTGCACTGGCACACTTTGGATGCATTTTGAGGATATTCTCGAGAACACGACAGTTAATAAAAGTTATTACAAAGCTCCAAGTTCGTGCTTAGAGTGAAGTGCTCAGGATTAGGAGATCCGTCACCTGTAGCCACCTGTCACAGGTAACGGTAACCCAACCTGATCCTGGCAACCACTGTGTCGCACGTCTGGTGGACATTTTGTTCTGCCCATAGGCAGTTCTATCCCAACTGCTATGGCAGATAGACGTGTGCAGGAGTGCTCCTACAGGTTCTGAACTTGTGCTAACCGCTATAGCGAACCAGTACTCTTGCTTATCAAAGAAATGGAGCGAACCTCTGCTTTGTCAACAGAGTCCGAGTGTGGATGACATATAACATGACTCCAGGCCATTTTAGGTAGTAATGAAAAAGAAAAAAAGCTGAAGAATATGAACACGCGGGTAAGAAGTGAAAGCAAGAGTAGTAGGGGCGAGAAACCACTGAACATTGTTAATGTAGCGACCAGACGGGACCGGGGTCTTTAATTACTCGCCAGTCTCAAAAAGAAAACCTCACCAGACAGACGCAACAGGACCAAACACAGCAAGACAGATAGATTAATGAAAAGAAGCGGCTGTTACTTCCCTCGACATGTCAACTGAACTTTCATCAGAAGCTGGAGTGAAGGGTTCAATTGGCCAAGGAATTTGGTGATTATGAACCGTTGTTTAAGGAGAGTGTTCACTGGCCGTACTTAACAGTTGGGACAGAAGAGGCAGTGGAATACCGTTCGGCTAACAGATTGAAGAACATTGTTTTGGTTACTCCTGAAGTGGAAATAATTTACACTAGGATTATTGTTTTTAAGTATTCGACATAATTGGATCCTAAATATGTTCATATCAACAATGAAAGTGTTGTGTGGGCTAAAGGAACATTTAATATGGTGAAAAACAAAGCCAGATTTTTGCTGTTAAAAGATGAGGCTACAGAAAGACGTTTTGTGCAAAGACTTGGATACGGAAAGTGGCAAAATTTATTGAGCCTGCACTATGCATGAATAAATCTGACGTATATTCAATGGTGTATTGTCTTATCATTACTTTTTAATTTATTACTATGACCTATATGCAAGGGAGGTGGTTCATCTCTAGGGCAGATGTGACTACCTTTTTTTATGCAGTAAAGCTAATTATATTTGAGAATTTAAAATTCCAGAGGACAATGATCTTGGTGGATGCTGGAATAATAAGGGAAAAGGTTTGCCCTAAAATAATAGCTACAGGATTTTGAAGAAGTTTTCTCAAATTGATGCTGGCCAAAAATACAGCACCGCAAAGATTACTATAATACATTGGTGTATACTGGCAGCAGGTTTTCATTTATATATATTTCATTAAATATGACTATATATTACATGATTAGTTTCCTGTTTAGGGCTTCTATCCTTGTGACTATGACTTGTGACTATCCTCTTGCATCTTGGCTTAACAGGAAGAGGATTTCTCCAAATGTCACATTTGTTCAAGGTTGACTAAACCAAAATTAACTGTAAAAGGAATTGTTCTTACTATAATTTTACACAATGTTTCGAACCTACAATTTCGTTCTCAAGTAAGGAGTGACGAGGCATGATTGATTGATTGATTAAGCCACCCAAGAGGTGGCATGGGCATGAATAGCCCGTAAGTGGTACAGACGAGGCATGATGTTGTTGTTGTTATAGATTAAGCTACACGGAACAAGTTCCAAGTAGCACGGGCTATGGTGAGCCCGTAGTGGACTTACCTGGCACGGGAGTGGTGCCGTCTGGATGAGGCATGACGGAACATCTGATTTATAACACTGAGAGGTCAGACGCAAGCAAAATGAAGTCAGGAGAGCAAGACTGGAGCGTGAGCATCCCTACGATAGCGTCACTGCCCAAAGCACCATACACCTACTACAGTAACCTGAGCTCCAATTACCTTATCTCACCTCTTATCCTTTTATGCTCACTTTACCCCTCTTCTTTTTCTTTCCACTTTTCTCCTGATCTAATTTTGTATGTACCTGACCTCTCAGTATTCATCTAGTTGTGCTTGCATGGGTTGAGCTTTGCTCTTTCGGCCCACCTCTCAACTATCAATTAACTGTAACTATTTTTTTTTCCACACACCCACCAGGGGACTCGAACACTGGCCATCAAGGTGGCAGTTAAGCACTGTATCCACTACACCATACTTCAGAGCCCTAAGAGGTAGGAATTCTTGGCTATTTAACCAACCAGAACTCCATTCCTCTCCAGGCAATGAGATAGTGAGGGATCTCTCGCATTCTTTCATCAAGCCCTGTTATGTGGGAGAACTCAGTGCCAAATGCTTAATGCACAGACTTGCTTATCAACCACAGTGTTCAATCCCCTGGTGGGTTGAGTGTCTAAAAAGTTATATACTTCAAACTTGTAGTTTATAAGCAAGTCTGTGCATATTATATATATATATATATATATATATATATATATATATATATATATATATATATATATATATATATATATATATATATATATATATATATATATATAATGTGTGTGTGACGATAATCTCTTTCAAGAGAGATTGAGCCTGCTCTTCCCTACTTAAAGTTACGTCAATTCTACAAGTATAAGATGCTACATTCAAGATACGTCACCAGTAGCACAAAACTTTTTGACCAGGAGGCAAAACGTACCCAAGATCCCCCATACTCCACACACCCTCCATGCCGGCTCGTTGGCAACCAGCAAACTACCCATCCCAGCCTGCCTGCTCCTGATTGGTGACTCGCCGACCGCGCACCTGCACACTGCACCTCAGCGCCATCTACCTGAGTCGACGTCTGAGCCTGACCAGCTATCAACTTCAGAATATTTTTTCTGCTCTTAGAGTTGACATCTCTCTCTGGCTTTCGTATACTAAGGGAGGTCTCAGCTAAAGCCGATATTCTCAGCACCATTTCACCATTATAATATTTAATCTATAGTGTTTTTGCATTTATCTCTGTCATTTTATTGCACCAGTCATTTACCCGAGATTTGTCTTTATTTTAATTTATGTTTAAAGTAAATATATTAAAGTTTCATTGTTCATACTTTGTGTTTTACGCGTTCCTCCCTCTAACTTACCACCGATAACAGGCAAGCAGTCTATCTTTTTTTTGTAAGTGTGACCAGGCATTGACACCTGCCATTGGAGGACTGCCGAACATCTATACTCCAACACTTTCCCGTTGCAATATATATATATATATATATATATATATATATATATATATATATATATATATATATATATATATATATATATATATATATATATATAAAATTAAAATATATGGCGAATTGGGAACAAGTTGGACTTCAGAGATCGAGTATGGCATAACCTGGAGAAGAAATTATAGAAAAGAACACTCTTACGGGGTCCTAGATTTTTGTGTGACCTTGTACACTGGGAGGGCGTCCCTCGGGAGGCTGGGTGACCTTGTACACTGGGAGGGCAGCCCTCGGGAGGCTGGGTGACCTTGTACACTGGGAGGGCGTCCCTCGGGAGGCTGGGTGACCTTGTACACTGGGAGGGCAGCCCTCGGGAGGCTGGGTGACCTTGTACACTGGGAGGGCAGCCCTCGGGAGGCTGGGTGACCGTGTACACTGAGGGGGCAGCCCTCGGGAGGCTGGGTGACCTTGTACACTGAGGGGGCAGCCCTCGAGAGATTAGGTCATTTCTTCATCTTCTGACGTGTAGTTTGGATGTCGTATCTTGAGCCACGTCATTGTGACCTCTGGTCTGGTGGGAGGCCGAGGCCAGCACCCCCACCAACTTGACCCAAGATGATATACAGCCATACAAGATCCTTGGGATACTCGCTGATTTAATGTAACTGTATACTTCTAATAGCATCCAGGATGATACAAATGTCTTACTCTTATAACCCAAGGTGTCGCCGCTGTATGGACATGTATATGAGTGGGATTATGGGATTATAAATAGGAGCTGCCTCTTATGGGTCAAAAGGCCTTCTACAGTTATTTTTATTCTTATGTTCTTACGGGCCACCCACTCTATCAGAGACCCTTGTAGTCTTGGTATGTTAATCCGGTGCCAGATTATATTCTCCGATAGACTGGAGCCACATAGTCATAGCTAAACACCTGCAATATGGGACATTACAGGTTTCACCACATTCTTGATATGGAACGTCATGCTTGGAATTTTCATCTAGTGTAATTTAAGGCAGGGTTGACTCGATTTAAAACCAATTTCCAGAAGGTAATAGTGTAATGAACGCGTCCCAGGGGGAGGGGAGGGGAGGGGGTGCTGCTGCCTGACACATGCTGTGAAGGTAGTGGTGATGGTGAGTGTTGATGGCGAAGGTGATGAAGATTGTGGTTGTGTTGAAGATGGTAGTGGTGGTAAAGATGGTGATGAGGGTATTGGTGGTAGTAATACTCAGATTTGTTAATTGCAATGGTAATGCGCGTGTTGGTGATTATGAGAAACGAGATGGTGGATATTCCTAGTATTCACTTCTGCTGATTATCTCCCTATGCTGTTTTTAGTTTTTCAAGACTCCAATGTAGCTGTAAGAACAGAGCTACACCACCTTCCCCACTGTGCACTCCCTCTCTCCTTATTACCAGATACCCTCGGGGGAAGAGAGCATTTCCTATAATGCTAGTCAGTTTTATTTGTTATTGCGATCATGTGCGGTTTACTTCCGCCACTCTTTCCCGTAACTCTCTTCCTTTGTTATCAATTCCATCTTTATTTTTGTACATTACTTTTATGCTACTAATGATACTTGGGCTGGCTTTAAGAACGTAAGACCATTAGAATAAGGGTAACTGCAGAAGGCCTATTGGCCCATACGAGACAGCTCCTATTTATGTCCACCCAATCCCACTCGTGTACATGTCCAACCAACGCTTGAAACAATCAAGGGACCCCACCTCCACCACGTTACTCGGTAATTGGTACCACAAATAAACAACCCTGTTACCGAACTAATATTTTCCCAGGTCTTTCCTAAATCTAAACTTACCTAATTTATACCCATTGTTTCGTGTTGTCTTGTGTTGATAGTTTTAATATCCAATTAATATCCCCCTTTGTTTTGTCCATTCAGCCACTTGTACACCTCTATCATGTCACTTCTAACTCTTCACCTTTCTTGAGAATGTAATTTAAGCTTTGTCAATCTTTCTTCATATGACAGGCTTCTAATTTGGAGAATTAACCTTGTCATCCAACGCTGGACACGTTCTAGTGAATTTATATCCATTCTATAGTACGACGACCAAAACTGAACTGCATAATCAAAATGAGGCCTAACCAGAGCAAGATATTGCTCAAGAACAATACCAGATGTCTTGTTACTAACCCTTAGGACACTGGGATTTATTAATCGAAGCGTTAATAACAGGACACCTGGTGTTGTTATTTAGCTATATCTTGCTCTGGTTAGGCCCCATTTAGATTATGCAGTTCAGTTTTGGTCGCCGTACTATAGAATGGATATAAATTCACTTGAACGTGTCTAGCGTAGGATGACTAAGGTAATTCCCCAAAATTAGAAACCTGTCATATAAAGAAATGTTGTTGTTGTTGTTAAAGATTTAGCTATTCAGGACGGAGTGTCCATGTAGCACGGGCTATGGTGAGCCCGTAATTGAGTTTGGTTATACATGATAACCTTTTTCCTGTGATGTTTAGGTCTAAGTTTAAAATGGAGGAGAGGACTTCTCCTTTTTCCCTGCTTATTTTGTCGCTTCTGTTTTATTGCACTGGTTTTAATCTTTTTATTAACATTATCTTGGTGGCGGATGTAGATGCAGAATGCTCACTAATGAGTCCCATTCCTCAACAGCTTTTCTAATCATTGTAGTCGCGGTGGAATGTGCATCTAATGCAGCTGCTGTCGTTGGATTAATGTTGAGTTTGATGCGCAGGGCTTCAGTAGCTTCACATTCTAGTAAGTAGTGCAATAGCGGCGCCTCTGCCTCAGTTTCACAGATGTGACACTCTTTAACTGTTGGGTTCATTACCTCCCAGCAGCACTTGTAACCCAGTCTGAGTCTGTGTATGGCTACTGCAATGTCTCTGGATATCTTTTTGCCAGGCTTGAAAGAGGAGTAACCAGTGGCTTGTTCATACCATATCGCAGTGGATCTTCCTTCCGATACTTTGGCTCTGTGGCGACTTTTGACAGTTGAGAATATTTTCTTCTTGATTTGCTCCTTTATCTGTGAGAAACTTGGAGGGATTTGAACCTGTACAACAGGTAGAGCAGTGGCAGTTTTTGCTAGTGAGTCTGCCTTTTCATTACCCTTTATGCCAATGTGACTTGGTATCCAATTTAGGGTGATTGACAGCCCTCGATTATGGGCATCTTTTCCTATATGTTGAATTTCTGTGAGGAGATGTATATTATCTCTGTGCTGACTGGATAACAATGCCTGGAGCGAAGATTTAGAGTCTGTATGAATGATGACATCATGTAAATTATTCTCAATTGTATAGTTTATTGCCTCCTTCAGGACATATAATTCTGTTTGCAATGTTGAACACCCACTATTCATGCTCCAGTAAGCTTCATGGTTGGTAGTGTAAACTGCTGCCCCAGCAGAACCTTTTTCTTGATCAACTGATCCGTCTGTGAAGATGTGAGTCGTTGTGGGTCTAGAGATAGTTTCCATTTGTTGCTCTATTACTTCCTTGAGCCTCTGCGGGTCACATGCTGATTTTTTAACTGATAATCTTTCAATGATTATCTTTAGAGTCGATTCTTCCCATGGAGGAGGCTGTCGAAAGTGTTGATATGGTCTATCTTCCCCTTTGTTTTTAATGGTCCATTTCATGTCCATTTTCTCTAAAATCTTGACCACATTATCCATCCATGAGCTTGTTCTATACTGTAGGTTTTTCTGAAAGGATCTCTGTATGCTGTCTTTGATTGACAACCTGGCAGTTGTTCCAGTAAGTTTTCCTATTATGGTGGCTATCCTTTGTTTCATCCTGTTTTCTAATGCTGGTAAATTTGTTTCCATTCTAAGGTTCTCTCTACGCGTCCATATAGGTGCTCCAAGCATTGTTCTCAGAGCATCATTTTGAGACACTTCCAGTTTCTCCCATTGGTTATCACTGAGGGATGTAAGAGCAGGAGCAGCATAGTCGATGAGTGACCTAACTGCTTGGACGTAGTACATTTTGAGTACTGGTAGAGATGCACCATCTCTAAGACTGGTCAGAGAGCTCAAAGCTGAGTTTCTGGCTTTACAGCGTTGCCGAAGATATTCAGTTTTTTGAGTGAATTTCAACTGGTTGTCTATTATGACTCCTAGGTATTGAAAAGAGGTAACCCACTCAATTCCTTGTCCTTGTATTGCCAGTCTGATGTCTTGAGTTCTCATTTTAACGGCCATTGCTTTTGTTTTATTGCTGTTTATTTTCACTGCTATGCGTTCCGCTTCCCTGCTGATAATATCTAGGCATTTTTGTGCATGGTTCCTTGCACCTTTGCCATTGATGATGACCACAAAGTCGTCTGCATAGTTAAGAAGTTTGGCTTTTGGTAGCTTGAGCTTCATGAATTGTTCCATGAGACAGAGGAAGGGGCTTAGTATTCCTCCCTGCGGAGTTCCATTTTCCAGCCTCTTTGAGGTCGATGTTTTTCCTTGGAATTTGACTTTAGCTTCTCGGTTAAGCAGGCTTCCTTTGGCAAAAGCAAGAGCGTGTCCTTTGATTTCCTTATCCACAAGGCAGCACAGTGTAGCTGGAGCACTGGCTAACTCGAAGGCTTTTTCAAGGTCTAGAAAAATAAGGATTCCAGGTTTGTCATTGATTTTATCCAGGAGGGAGGTAAGGCATTGGCTCTAAGATCTGATCCTGGATTATTCTTTTCCAGTGCGGCAATGAAAGCATAAGTGGGACCATCCACTGGTTTTTTTGGTCTTGAATATGGTCCTTGGCATTGGTTTGGGTGCTGCTCTTGAGTTCTGGTTGGCTTCTAGTTTGGTTTCTTTGGACGTTTCTTCAGTTCTTCTTCGTTTGTTAGCCTTTCCGTTGCCTACAAGTTGCCACGGTGCTTTGTTTAGGGTTGGGTCGTCTTCAGCAATTTTCCTTGCTCTTGCTACTATATCACTGTGTCCTTCTGACGTTAATAATTCAAGAAGGATGGTTAGGAAAGTCATATCCTGGGGAGACATGGCTACACTGTACTAAAAGAGTAACTGAGGGAGTGACTGTAACTGTGTACTGCTACACTCAGCGAAGTCGATATAAAGAAAGATCAACAACGCTTAAATTGCATTCACTGGAAAGGCGAAGAGTTAGAGGTGACATAAGAGGCTTACAGGTGGATGAATGGCCATTACGAAGGGGATATTAATAGGGTATTAAAAGTATCAATATAAGACAGAATACGAAACAATGGGTATAAATTGGATAAGTTTAGATTCAGGAAGGTCTTGGGTAAATACTGGTTCGGTAACATGGTTGTTGATTTGTGGAAACAATTACCGCATAACGTGGTCCCTCGATTGTTTCAAGCGTTGGTTAGACATGTATATGAGTGGGATTGGGTGGTTATAAATACGAGCTGCCTCGTATGGGCCTATAGGTCTTATGCAGTTACCATTGTTATTATGTTTATGTTCTTAGATTACTAAATCCCAGTGTCCTATTTGCTTTATTATGAACATCTATGCATTGATTTTTTGGTTTTAAATTCTTACTAATCATAACTCCCAGATCCCTTTCGCAATCTCAACACCATCCAGCTCGTATCTTGTAACTCTTATCATTACCTAGCCTCAAAACCTTACATTTGTCAGCATTAAACTGCATTTGCCAATCTTTTGACCATTTCAAAACCCTATTTAGATCGTCTTTGAAGTGATAGTCTTTTTCCGTGTTTATTTCCCTCCCGATTTTTATATCATTGGCAAATTTGCAAATATTGCTGTTCAAACCTGAATCTAAATCATTTATATATATTATGAATATCAGAGGTCGCTGGACAGAGCCTTGAGGCACCCCACTTACAACATTTTCCCAGTCTGAATTATTTCAACATTTATACTAACTTTGTTTCCTTTGGTATAGCCATGCCCTAATTCAACTTAATATAGCACCCCCAATACCATGAGCCACTATCTTTTTAATTAGTCTTTCATGTGGTACTGTATCAAAAGCTTTGTTAAAGTCAAGGTACATCAACTGCCTCAATTATGCTGGAATAAAATAATAGCAAATTTGTTAAACATGAACGGCCACTTGTAAATGCATGTTGTGAATCACTTACTAATTTGTTTTTCAATATGAAGACGAATGGTATTTGCAATTATCGACACGGGTAACTTTCCCACAATAGACGTTAAGCTAATTGGCCGATAGTTTGATGCAAGTGATCTATCTCCTTTCTTGAAAATTGGAACCACATAAGCAACCTTCCACGACTCTGGCACTCTGCCTGACTCTTACGATTTATTAAATATGGTAGACAATGGCTCACAAAGTTCCTCTTTGCATTCCTTAAGCACCCTGGCAAACACTTCGCCTGACCCTTGGGGATTTGTTTGGCTTGAGTTTCACTATTTGTTTAATAATATCCTCCCTGGTAATAGCTAAACTAGTCAACCTGTCCTCTTCCCCACCCACATAGGGGAAGGGGAATAGTTCGGCTTAAGGCATAATGTTAAGTTCCTCTTTAGTAAATACAGAGATAAAATATGTATTAAAAATACCACTCATCTCTCTTTCGTTTTCAGTTATGTCCTGTCCCAATCTTTATTGGACCTATCCTTTCCCCAATTTTTGTTCGATATAGCTGAAAAAAACTTTAGGATTTGTCTATGCTTGCTCTGCTATGCGTACTTAGGGGTACGCATAGCAGAACAAGGGGGGTAATGATGTTGGACGAGTTAAGAACATAAGAATATAAGAACAAAGGCAACTGTGACTTCACCTTGTATATGAGTGGGATTGGGTGGTTATAGAATAGGAGCTGCCTCGTATGGGCCAATAGGCCTTCTGCAGTTACCTTTGTTCTTATGTTCTTAACGAAGCTTAAGTTGCATTCACTGGAAAGGCGAAGAGTTAGGGGTGACATGATAGAGGTTTACAAGTGGATGAATGGACATAACAGGGGGGATATTAATAGGGTATTAAAAATATCAACACAAGACAGAACACGAACCAATGGGTATAAATTGGATAAGTTTAGATTTAGGAAAGACTTGGGTAAATACTGGTTCAGTAACAGGGTTGTTGATTTGTGGAACCAATTGCCGCGTAACGTGGTGGAGGTGGGGTCCCTCGATTGTTCCAAGCATGGGTTGGACAAGTATATGAGTGGGATTGGGTGGTTATAGATAGGAGCTGCCTCGTATGGGCCAATAGGCCTTCTGCAGTTACCTATGTTCTTATGTTCTTAACTGCAGAAGGTCTATTGGCCCATACGAGGCAGCTCCTATTTATAACCACCCAATCCCACTCATATACTTGTCCAACCCATGCTTGAAACAATCGAGGGACCCCACCTCCACAATGTTACGCGGCAATTGGTTCCACAAATCAACAACCCTGTTACTGAACCAGTATTTACCAAAGTCTTTCCTAAATCTAAACTTATCCAATTTATACCCATTGTTTCGTGTTCTGTCTTGTGTTGATACTTTTAATACCCTATTAATATCCCCTTTGTTATGTCCATTCATCCACTTGTAAACCTCTATCATGTCACCCCTAACTCTTCGCCTTTCCAGTGAATGCAACTTAAGCTTTGTTAATCTTTCTTCATATGAAAGATTTCTAATTTGGGGAATTAACTTAGTCAACCTACGCTGGACACGTTCAAGTGAATTTATATCCATTCTATAATATGGCGACCAAAACTGAACTGCATAATCTAAATGGGGCCTAACTATAGCAAGATATAGCTTGAGAACCACACCAGGTGTCTTGTTACTAACGCTGCGATTAATAAATCCAAGTGTCCGATTTGCCTTATTACGAACATTTATGCATTGATCCTTTTGTTTTAAATTCTTACTAATCATAACTCCCAGATCCCTTTCGCAATCCGACTTCGCAATCTCAACACCATCTAGCTCGTATCTTGTAACCCTATCATCATTACCTAACCTCAGAACTTTACATTTATCAGCATTAAACTGCATCTGCCAATCCTTCGACCATTTCAAAACCCTATCTAGATCAACTTGAAGTGATAGTGAGTCCTCCTCCGAATTAATTTCCCTACAGATTTTCGTATCATCGGCAAATTTGCAAATGTTGCTACTCAAACCTGAATCTAAATCATTTATATATATTATAAACAACAGAGGTCCCAGGACAGAGCCCTGAGGCACCCCACTTACAACATTTTCCCACTCTGACTTGACTCCATTTATACTAACTCTGTTTCCTTTGGTATAGCCATGCCCTAATCCAGCTTAATATAGCACCCCCAATACCATGAGACTCTAACTTTTTAATCAGTCTTTCATGTGGCACTGTATCAAAAGCTTTGCTAAAGTCAAGGTACACAACATCGCAATCCTTACCACTATCAACTGCCTCAACAATGCTAGAATAAAACGATAACAAATTTGTTAAACATGAACGGCCATTTATAAAACCATGTTGCGACTCAATTATTAATTTGTTTTTCAAGATGAAGACGAATTTTATTTGCTATTATAGATTCGAGTAACTTTCCCACAATAGACGTTAGGCTAATTGGTCGATAGTTAGACGCAAGTGATCTATCCCCTTTCTTAAAAACTGGTATCACATTAGCAACTTTCCAAAACTCTGGCACTCTGCCTGACTCTATTGATTTATTAAATATGGTTGACAGTGGGTCACAAAGCTCCTCTTTGCATTCTTTAAGCACCCTGGCAAACACTTCATCCGGCCCTGGGGATTTGTTTGGTTTGAGTTTTACTATTTGTTTAAGAACATCTTCCCTGGTAACTGCTAAACTCGTCAACCTGTCCTCGTCCCCACCCACATAGACTTGTTCGGCTGAAGGCATATTGTTAAGTTCCTCTTTAGTAAATACAGATACAAAATATTTATTAAAAATACTACTCGTCTCTTCATCACTATCTGTTATTTGACCTGTCTCAGTTTTTAATGGACCTATCCTTTCCCTAGTCTTAGTACGATATAACTGAAAAAAACCTTTAGGATTTGTCTTTGCTTGCCCTGCTATGCGAACTTCATAGTTTCTTTTTGCTTTCCTTATCTCGTTTTTAACATTTCTAACCAGTTGTACGAATTCCTGTTCTAAAGTGACCTCCCCATTTTTAATCCTTTTGTACCAAGCTCTCTTTTTACCTATAAGGTTCTTCAAATTCTTTGTTATCCACTTTGGGTCATTAGTATTCGATCTATTCAATTTGTATGGTATACTACGTTCCTGTGCTTTGTTTAGAATATTCTTAAATAAGTTATATATTGAATCCACATCAAAATCCCCATTTACGTCACCTACCTTGAGGTGGTTCCGGGGCTTAGCGTCCCCGCGGCCCGGTCGTCGACCAGGCCTCCTGGTTGCCGGACTGATCAACCAGGCTGTTGGACGCGGCTGCTCGCAGCCTGACGTACGAGTCACAGCCTGGTTGATCAGGTATCCTTTGGAGGTGCTTATCCAGTTCTCTCTTGAACACTGTGAGGGGTCGGCCAGTTATGCCCCTTATGTGTAGTGGAAGCGTGTTGAACAGTCTCGGACCTCTGATGTTGATAGAGTTCTCTCTCAGAGTACTAGTTGCACCTCTGTTTTTCAACGGGGGTATTCTGCACATCCTGCCATGTCTTCTGGTCTCATGTGATGTTATTTCTGTGTGCAGGTTTGGGACCAGCCCCTCTAATATTTTCCATGTGTAAATTATTATGTACCTCTCCCGCCTGCGCTCAAGGGAGTACAGTTTTAGGCTCTTTAGTCGCTCCCAATAGTTTAGATGTTTTACTGAGTGGACTATCGCTGGGTTCATGTCTCGCTCCAAGACCGGCTGCCACCCCATACCCAAGACTTTCCAATCAATTTGACCCAAAAAAATTCTAAGGCTATTAAAATCAGCTTTTCGAAAATCTGGCACTTTAACAGAATTTTCTCCTACAGGTCTATTCCATTCTATGCTAAATCTGATTTCTTTGTGATCACTGTTCCCTAGCTCACTCCCTATTTCGATGTCATTAATTTGTGTTTCCCTGTTAGTTAACACTAAATCTAAAATATTATTTTTCCGTGTTGGTTCCTTAATGTGTTGCGTAAGAAAGCAATCGTCAATTAATTCTAGAAAATCTTCTGCTTCACTATTCCCTGTTTTGTTCAACCAGTTTATTCCACTAAAATTAAAGTCACCCATGACGTAAATACTGTTAGATCTAGATGCCCTAGATATTTCATCCCATAGATGCTTTGCTTCCATTCTGTCTAAATTTGGTGGCCTATATATAACTCCTATTATAATTTGCTTTTTCGTATAATTCTATCCAAATAGTTTCTGTGTGTGGCTCAGTTTTGATTCCCTCTTTGAGACTACATTTCAAATTGTCCCTAACATATATGGCTACTCCCCATCCTCGTCTAATATATCAATCTGTGTGAAATAGTTTAAATCCATTTATTTGATATTCAGCTAATAGTTCTCTATTTTCTACATTCATCCACGTTTCGGTAAGTGCAATAATATCTATTTTTTCTGTACAGACAAGAGCATTTAATTCGTTAATTTTATTTCTTAGACTTCTACTGTTAGTGTAATATACCCTAAGTGAATTGTTATTTTGAGGCCCTTCTCTTTCCCTGATCATTTTGCCAATTCCTTTCTCCCACAAACACATACTTTTATTACCTCCTTCTTCCAAATCAATTCCCATACCTCTATCTACTAACAGTTTAAACCCAAACACCTCTAACCACTTCTTCCAACGAGTTCGCAACAGCAACAACCCCAGCTCTCGATAGATGCACCCCATCACGAGCATACATTTCATTTCTTCCATAGAAGTGTTCCCAGTTGTCTATGAAAGATATTGCATTTGATTTGCAATATCTTTCCAGCCGGCAATTGACACCAAGTGCCCTCGATATCCATTCATTTCCTACTCCCTTTCTTGGAAGAATGCCACATATGATCGGGATTCCCCCCTTGCTCCTAACTAATTCAATGGCTGTCCTGAATCTCTGTATTAGTTCCTCACTCCTAACTCGTCCAACATCATTACCCCCTGCACTAATACAAATAATGGGTTTGTTTCCATTTCCTGTCATAATATCATTCATGTTTCCAACAATATCACCAATTCCAGCTCCCGGATAGCAAACCCTTAGTCTGTTCCCCCTATCTCTGGCACAAAACGTTCTGTCTAAATACCTCACCTGGGAATCTCCCACAACCAAAATTCACTTCGATTCTCCCTTTTCCTTTCGAGCAGTTTGAGGGACCTGCGCTTCAATGCTCCTCGTTACTTTGTCTTTGCCACCTCGTTGAACAACAGGTTCAACACAGCACTCGTCCTCTAATACGTCAAATGCGTTAAAAGTCCTTAGGTGTAGGCTATTAGTTGTCGGTTTTGCCAAGGTCTTCTTAAGACCCTTGTCTTTCACAAGTTGCCAAGACGAGGTCTTCTTAATACTGGTCCCGTCAGTCCTCCTTAATGAGGTCCCGTCAACACTGGCCTCCTTCGTTTCCTCCCGAAGTCGTAGCCGTCGTACCTCCTCCCGCAGGGAATCCATCTCTGCTCTCAGAGATCCAACCAGACTCGCCAAATCTTTTACTAATCCTTTCATTATTGCAATAATAATGTTATTAGAAGCTCCAGCTAACACAACCTCTCACTGTGACTGCACCTGACTGACTGTGACTGCACCTGACTGACTTATCTCTCTCTTTCAACATTTCTAACCAGTTGGACGAATTCTTGTTCTAAACTGACTTCCCCATTCTTTATCCTTTTGTACCAAGCTCTCTTTCCACCTATAAGGTTCTTCAGATCCTTTGTTATCTATTTCGGATCATTAGTATTCGGTCTATTCATATTGCATGTGTGACGATAATCTCCTTCAAGAGATTGAGCCTGCTCTTCCCTCCTAAGTTCGTCGCTATACATCCCTATACAACTAATATGGAAGAAATATCCAACAAGTACAACTCCAAGGTTTGCCAGAGAGCAAACGTATTCAGCACCAGGAACACCTGCTCTGCCTCCACCACTCGAACCACCAAACTACCTGTCCGTCGCCTGCTCATCGCTGATTGGCTGGTGGTCAGTTGCACCCGCTCCTCCACCGCCACACTACCTGATGTCTGGGGCCGCCACGACCTGCAGACCTCAGAATATCCAGTGCTTTCAACAAGTTAACACGTCTCGTTGGTAGACTAAGCTCTGGCTTATGTGTACTAAGAGAGGTGGCAGCTTAAAGCCAATATTCCTGCACCCATATTTTGCATTGTATATTGTTCACTTGTTATTACTCACTTGTCTTAACGTAACTTTTCATTTTGCCATTTGATTATTCTTATTATTTTGATTGATTGATTTTATGTTCCAATTTGTATGTCCATTTTATTCATGTTTTGCTTTTCTAACGTAATTAAAATCTCATTGTTAAATTTACTTGTTGTGTGTGTCTTCCCATTACCTTACCACAGACGAAGTTCCAGATTTTCTCTTTTTTTGTTTCTATATGTGACGAGGCCATACCCCTAGCTTTTGAAACAGCCGAACACCAACGCGTTACCGTCACACATAGTATACTACTTTATTGTACTTTGCTTAGAATATTTTTTAAATACGTTATATTTTGAATCTACATCGAAATCCCTTTTTGCATCACCCATCGCTGGGTTCACACCTCACTCCAAGACCGACCCACCCCCCATGCCCAAGACTTTCCAATCTATTTCACCTAAAAAGTTTCTTAAGCGATCAAAATCAGCTTTTCGAAAGTCTGGCACTTTAACAGAATTTTCCCCTCACAAATCTATTCCATTCTGTACTAAACCTGATTTCTTTGTGATCTCTGTTCCCTAGCTCACTCCCTATTTCGATGTCATTAATTTGTGTTTCCCTGCTAGTTAAAACTAAGTAAAATATTATTTTCCTGCATTGGTTCCTTAATGTGTTGCATAAGAAAGCAATTGCCAATTCCAGAAAGTCTTCTGCTTCATTATTCCCATTTTTGTTAAACCAGTTTATTCTACTAAAATTTAAGTCACCCATGACACACATACTGTTAGACCTAGATGCTCTAGATATTTCATATCAATAGAGGCTTTGCTTCCATTCTAAGTTTGATGTCCTGTATAGAACTCCTATTATAAGATTATTTGCTTTTTCGCTTAATTCTAGCCAAATAGTTTGTGTGTGGCTCAATTTTGATTTCCTCTTTGAGACTACATTTCAGATTTTCCCTAACATATGTGGCTACTCCCCCTCGTATATTGCAGGCGGTGTAGGGGAGGTGAGATTGCAGGCTGTGTAGGGCGTCCTCGTGCCCCGCTGGTAAGGTCGCGGGCGGTGTAGGGCGTCCTCGTGCCCTGCTGGTAAGGTCGCGAGCGGTGTAGGGCGTCCTCGTGCCCTGCTGGTAAGGTCGCGGGCGGTGTAGGGCGTCCTCGTGCCCTGCTGGTGAGGTCGCTGGAGGTGTAGGGCGTCCTCGTGCCCTGCTGGTGAGGTCGCGGGCGGTGTAGGGCGTCTTCGTGCCCTGCTGGTAAAGTCGCAGGCGGTGTAGGGCGTCCTCGTGCCCTGCTGGTAAGGTTGCGGGCAGTGTAGGGCGTCCTCGTGCTCTGCTGGTAAGGTCGCGGGCGGTGTAGGGCGTCCTCGTGCCCTGCTGGTGAGGTCGCGGGCGGTGTAGGGCGTCCTCGTGCCCCGCTGGTAAGGTCGCGGGCGGTGTAGGGCGTCCTCGTGCCCCGCTGGTGAGGTCGCGGGCGGTGTAGGGCGTCCTCGTGCCCTGCTGTTGAGGTCGCGGGCAGTGTAGGGCGTCCTCGTGCCCCGCTGGTGAGGTCGCGGGCGGTGTAGGGCGTCCTCGTGCCCTGCTGGTGAGGTCGCGGGCAGTGTAGCTCGTCCTAGTGCCCCGCTGGTGAGGTCGCAGGCTGTGTAGGGCGTCCTCGTGCCCCGCTGGTGAGGTCGCGGGCGGTGTAGGGCGTCCTCGTGCCCCGCTGGTGAGGTCACGGGCGGTGTAGCTCGTCCTCGTGCCCCGCTGGTGAGGTCGCAGGCTGTGTAGGGCGTCCTCGTGCCCCGCTGGTGAGGTCATGGGCGGTGTAGCTCGTCCTCGTGCCCCGCTGGTGAGGTCGCAGGCTGTGTAGGGCGTCCTCGTGCCCCGCTGGTGAGGTCGCAGGCTGTGTAGGGCGTCCTCGTGCCCCGCTGGTAAGGTCGCGGGCGGTGTAGGGCGTCCTCGTGTCCCGCTGGTGAGGTCGCGGTCGTTGGTCAGGTCATCCCGCCGCACTTCACAGTGCATCACAACACTTTCTTTCAAATACACTTTCTGCTTTGTTTTGTTTTTTTATCTTTTTATGGTTTCTGTCAGCTTGCCAGATATTCACCCCGTATACACTTTTCCACTGCGATATTATCCCTTCCAAATTAATAGAAAATACTGGAGTTTACCCCCCACCCGCGCCCTCAATCTCACAGGCCAGGTAAACATAATGTTGACCCTGTGTGGGCCCCTGGGACGCTGCGTGGGGTCCTGGGACGCTGCGTGGGGTCCTGGGACGCTGCATGGGGTCCTGGGACGCTGCGTGGGGTCCTGGGACGCTGCGTGGGGTCCTGGGACGCTGCGTGGGGTCCTGGGACGCTGCGTGGGGTCCTGGGACGCTGCGTGGGGTCCTGGGACGCTGCGTGGGGTCCTGGGACGCTGTGTGGGGTCCTGGGACGCTGTGTGGGGTCCTGGGACGCTGTGTAGGCCCCTGGGACGCTGTGTGGGGTCCTGGGACGCTGTGTAGGGTCCTGGGACGCTGTGTGGGGTCCTGGGACGCTGTGTGGGGTCCTGGGACGCTGTGTGGGGCCCTGGGACGCTGTGTGGGCCCTAGCTAGCTGGGACGTTTGGAGTCTTGGGATACTTTTTTGATTCTGGGATACTATTTTGGGTCCTGGGATATTGTGTGGGGGTTCTTGGATACTGTATGGGCCCTGGGACACTGTGTGGGGCTCATGGTATACTGCTTCGGTCCTGGGATACTGTGCGGACCCTAGGAACGTTGTAGGCTCTGGGATACTGTTTGGGGCCCTGGGACACCGTTTGGGGCCCTGGAAGCTCTGTGGGGGGGCGGGGGGGGGGGGGGGGGAGTGGGAGAACGGACACTGTGTGGAACCCCTTGGAGGAATGCATGGGGTCCTGTAACACTGTGTGGGGGGGGGGGGGTCCTGTAACACTTGTGTGGGGGGGTCCTGTAACACGTGTGGGGGGTCCTGTAACACTTGTGTGGGGGGCGTACTGTAACACTTGTGGGGGGGGGGTCCTGTAACACTTGTGTGGGGGGGCGGACTGTAACACTTGTGGGGGGGTGGGGTCCTGTAACACTTGTGTGGGAGGGGGTCCTGTAACACTTGTGTGGGGGTCCTGTAACACTTGTGTGGGGGTCCTGTAACACTTGTGTGGGGGTCCTGTAACACTTGTGTGTGTGTGGGGGGTCCTGTAACACTTGTGTGGGGGGTCCTGTAACACTTGTGTGGGGGGGTCCTGTAACACGTGTGTGGGGGTCCTGTAACACTTGTGTGGGAGGGGGTCCTGTAACACGTGTGGGGGGGTCCTGTAACACTTGTGTGGGGGGGGGTCCTGTAACACTTGTGTGGGAGGGGGTCCTGTAACACTTGTGTGGGGGGGGGGGGTCCTGTAACACTTGTGTGGGGGGTCCTGTAACACTTGTGTGGGGGGGTCCTGTAACACTTGTGTGGGGGGGGGGTCCTGTAACACTTGTGTAGGGGGGGGGGTCCTGTAACACTTGTGTGTGGGGGGTCCTGTAACACTTGTGTGGGGGGGGTCCTGTAACACTTGTGTGGGGGGGGTCCTGTAACACTTGTGTGGGGGGGGGTCCTGTAACACTTGTGTGGGGGGGGTCCTGTAACACTTGTGTGGGGGGGGTCCTGTAACACTTGTGTGGGGGGGGGGTCCTGTAACACTTGTGTGGGGGGGGGGCTCCTGAAACAGCGCGTTTGACCCTAAGACGCAGCAGCATTCAGCACGACAATGTAATATCAACCAGATAGTCACGGGACTATGACCCGCCCGGCCCTCAAGCCACAGACGCAGGAGGGGACGCGGTCCTGCCATATCAAAGGTTGGGGGAGCAACACGAGCCGCGGGCCGTATGGGATGTTGACCCAAGCCACGCTCCCCATCGACCATCTCGGCCCCCATACATTACCATCCAGGGAGAATGGGAAGACAGCGAGGCGCTAATATGACGCTACCATGGAGTTTTTCCGGGGCTTAGCGTCCCCGCGGCCCGGTCGTCGACCAGACCACCTCGTTGCTGGACTGGTCAACCAGGTTGTTTGACGCGGCTGCTCGCAGCCTGACGTATGAGCCACAGCCTGGTTGATCAGGTATCCTTTGGAGGTGTTTATCCAGTTCTCTCTTGAACACTGTGAGGGGTCGGCCAGTTATGCCCCTTATGTGTAGTGGAAGCGTGTTGAACAGTCTCGGGCCTCTGATGTTGATAGTTCTCTCTCAGAGTACCTGTTGCACCTCTGCTCTTCAACGGGGGTATTCTGCACATGCTTCCTGGTCTCTTGTGATGTTATTTCTGTGTGAAGGTTTGGGACCAACCCCTCTACTATTTTCCATGTATAGATTATTATGTGTACGCTACCCATACGTAGAGAATTGTTAAGAGTAACGTAGAACCTCGCTTGAGTGGTCAGGTAGTGGAGGCCAGAAACGTTAGGGATAATCCGCTCGTTCCTTCAACTGTGTGTCCAGCGTGAGAATATTTATAAGTGCGTAATAACAAACCCCGGCGTAGGAGGCGCCCCCCCCCCCCCCCCGCCACTCCCGGCGTAGGATGCGCCTCCCCCACTCCCGGCGTAAGAGGCGGCCCCCCCCCCCACTCCCGGCGTAGGAGGCGCCCCCCCCCCCACTCCCGGCGTAGGAGGCTCTCCCCCCCCCCACACTCTCCCACTCCCCATTTTACAAGGAATAATCTAGGTGTGTTAGCAGCTCAAGATGAAAGGGGGCCGGCCAGGGAAGCCCCCGCCATTATCAGCAGTATATCAAAAGTTAGGAAATGAAAATGGTAAGCTACATATATCCTCATAAGTCTTAAAACGAACTTAAAGCATCACTGCGACATTCAGACATATTATTTAAGGTCAAATACATCTGACACAATGTGCGCTCAAAGTTATGCAATGGGTTGTTCTGAAATCAGAATCTAGTTTTATCTATCGACACCTTATAACTGGAGAGCAATTCTTCATTCATACGTTTTCCTTGAGAATTTCTCGCTGTATACAGGCAGGTAATAGGTTAGTGCCCAATACCTTTCAAGATTATGTCCATTCGATCGGCAAGGCCGGATGGACATTATCCATCACTGGATAATGATGTACCGGACATGGTACATGGACCGGTACATCTTTATCCTGTGTCAGATAAACTCTGACACCTCAGAATTTCCAACAACTAAAATATTCTTGCCTTTACTGATGACATTTTTTGAAACACACTTGTTCGCCTTGCCCTCGTTCGCCTTGCCCTCGTTCGCCTTGCCCTCGTTCGCCTTGCCCTCGTTCGCCTTGGCCTCGTTCGTCTTCCCTGGTCGTATAACTTAATTCAGGCGAGGGCTGTGATGAGCATCAGTCAAATATTAGTAAATTCTCGAAATTTTTCCTTGTCTTAATCCTTAGGTTTTCCTTGTAAATTTAAGTTTTGCCCCAAGGGGCAAGTTTATTGGGCAGCGCCACTCATCCTGTGAGTGGACACACCGCCATAGTGACAGTATTGGGCAGCGCCACTAATCCTGTGAGTGGACACACCGCCATAGTGACAGTATTGGGCAGCGCCACTCATCCTGTGAGTGGACACACCGCCATAGTGACAGTATTGCACAGCGTCACTCATCCTGTGAGTGAGATTTTTTTTCTTTGACAATTATCAAAAGAATTAAGTCCTATTGATGTTACGTTAATCGTAACTACCTCACAAGAGAGGCAGACCTTAAACAGCAAGAGCTGCCAGTGGCAGATATTTAATCTTAAAGCCTAAGATCATAGGACCGCGGGAGCAAACCGCCAGGCGAAACCACACAGGTGACACCTGTCACTTAGGTCGCTGGCTCCTCCTAGTTGACAACTACTAAAGGGTAGCCGACGGATTCTCACTTCTTATTTATAGAAGTGTGGTGCTGTGCAATGGACTCGAGCTATAGATACAGACTTAATATGAACATAAGCAGGCAAAGCGTTGCAGAACATGAAATGTGGGGCAGTAATATTGGAAGGTTTGGCGTAAACGACCGTTTTCTATAACAAAACAATTTATTCACAAAACAAGAACTAAAACTACTACACAGTGAATTTACGTTACTTTACTGTCACTCCAGTGGCACATTAAAGGACAGCTAATCAACAGCCTGATGGACCCACGGTATCCTTATCCCGTCGTCGCTGACTGAACAATGACACTAACTGAACAAAGTGGTGCCCACTGGTGACGCAAGCTTGCAATCAATATTGTCACGGCTTCACGGTGATCAATACTATAATCACAAAACTTGACTGGCGCTCGCTGCCCTCAACGAGGTACCAAGTAACAAGGCGGTTAATCCAAGAATGATAACCCCTTAAAAAAAATCTTACGTTAACACTTGTCTCTCAGGACAATCAACAAAAGTTACTCTAATTGAATTTAAACAATTACGTTAACACACACGTGTCTCAACGACACTTAAATGGCAGCAATAACTCGTAAATCAATTGATTACATCAACTTGAAAGTCAAGCATTCGGTGAGTAATTCCCAATTAATTACTGAATACAACAGCCTATTAATTCAGACGAGTATTGACAAAGCCTACTGTCCCTCAACTGACAGTTCACTTCCGGTCTTACGACAAGATTACCTTAACGAGGGTAGGCTACTGTACCACACACAAGGTTACAAGACTCCGTGTAAACATCATCATCAACACCTGGTGAATTCACTAAGTGGCGGTTACTAATTCTCTTTAATTAACTACGAGTGCTTAATCACACTGTCCGCAGACAGATCTGATCAGTCCAACAAATTACAGCAGCTTAATTACAGCGCAATTGACTCCGATCATAACAGACCGTCAACCCCTTACGTTAATCAATCAATTAACGACAGCTCGTTAAATCGTTAACACTACGTTAGTCTTCACTTGACAATTCCTCCACTGCGTGAACTTCACTGTGACTGTTGCCTTTACACGTCTCTACGTTAATCACAACAATGTTCAACGAACAAGTGGGCCACCGATCATGGCTTCAAGTTCTCTACTTCTAAGACTTGTGCCATGACTTTTACGCGGAAACGGGTCGTTCTTCGTCCCTCTTTGTCACTTTATGGTCATCCCCTTGAATACAAAGATTCCGCGAAGCTTTTGGGGTTATTCCTTGACATTCGTTTGTCTTGGCCTCCCCATATCTCTTACCTCCGTGTTGAGTGCTCTAAGGCCCTTACCCTCCTTCGGGTCTTGTCCCATACTTCTTGGGGAGCAGATAGGCGCACTCTCCTTGCTTTACATTCCTCTCTTGTCCTGTCTAAGCTCGATTATGGTTGCCCTGCTTACTTGTCTGCTTCTCCTTCTACTCTTCGCCGTCTTGATGCTTTGCACCATACTGGGTTGCGCCTCAGTTCTGGTGCCTTTCGTTCGACTCCCGTCCTTAGCTTGTATGTTGACACTGGCTTCCTGTCTCTCCAGGACCGCCGTGATCGCTACTGTCTTCGCTATCTTGCGCGGTCCTTACAACATCCTTCCTCTCGCCTCTGTCGTGCTTTAACTTTTACCCCTCCTGCGGTTCCTGTTCCTCTTCACCACCTCCCTCTTTCTGTCCGGTTATCTCGCCTCCAGGATTCTCTTTCCGTTCGTATTTCTAATGTTTCTCCTCGTGTTGTTCCTTCTTTGCCCCCATGGAAAGTCCCTCTTCCGCGGTTTTGTACTTCCTTGACCCGTATCACTAAAGCTTTTACCCCTCCTACGGTTCTAAAACGCCTTTTCCTTGAGCACTTTTCTTCTCACTCCCGCTCCGTTTCTGTCTTCACCGATGGGTCTAAGTCGGCGGACGGTGTTGGCTACTCTGTTGTTTTTCCTGATCGCACTTATATGTGTCGCTTACCTCCGGAGACTAGTATCTTTACAGCGGAACTCTATGCTCTTCGTCTCCTGCTTTCTCGTCGTCAGTCCTCCTTTGTAGTTGTTGTTGACTCTCGTAGTGCCCTCATGGCTCTCGGGTCCTTTAATCCGGTTCATCCAGTAGTTGTCGAGATCCAGCATTGGCTGTTTCTTGTTCACAGTAAATTTAAGTCGATTGAGTTTTGTTGGGTTCCCAGCCATATTGGTGTGTCTTTAAATGAGTGTGCGGATGCTGCCGCCAAGGAAGCTGTCCGCTCTTGTCCCATCTCTCGTAAAGGCATTCCGTATTCCGACTTTTCCCTGGTTATCCATTCCTCAGTCCTTACCCGTTGGCAGGCTTCTTGGTTGTCTGTTACTGGTAACAAGCTACGTACTCTTAAATGTTGTGTTTGCTCGTGGCCGTCCTCCTTCCACCGTAACCGGCGGTGGGAAACAGCTCTGGCGAGATTGCGTATTGGCCATACTCGCTTAACCCATGGTCACTTGATGGAGCGCCGCCCTGCTCCTTATTGTCCTAGTTGCATTGTCCCTCTTACGGTCGTGCATGTCCTTCTTGAATGTCCTGACTTCCAGGACGAGAGTGTGTCTTGCTTTCCGACCGCCCCTCGCGGTCACCTGTCCCTCAATAGAATTCTTGGTGACTCGGATACTTTTGATATCGTTCGCCTTATGCGTTTTTGTTCTCGTATTGGCATCCTTGGTGATATTTAGCGCCCTCTGATTATTTTGCGCATTTGATGGTGCTACATAGCCTTCCCGGTTTGGTGCCTTCTTTTGATAATTACTTACTCAACGAACAAGTGACCTCGTTAAGTAAATCGTGACCCCCGGTGACGTTAACTGACTTTAATTCTCACGGAATCCTTCACAGTACACAACGCCTTCCACCAAGGACAAACTTGTCTACGGTTTACACACAGTACAACACAGTACATCCTTGCCACTCACGGCAAAACTTGTAAATGACTTCCCTCAGTAAATTATCTACCAATAATTCACACTTTACCACAACACAACAGTAAAATTTATATCCAAGGGAAACCTCTCTGTTACCACTTTCACTGCTGAAAAAGGGAATCAATTACAGCGAATTACATACACGGCACATAGAGAAAATAGAAGCAAATAACTCACTCTACCTCTGAATGTGTCACTAGGTGTCCTCACACACGTCAAAATCACAGTTGGGCCCAACATCAACTTGATGTCGGCAAACAGGGTAGACTCACACGTCTCCAATTCCCATTCACCTCACCAGGTGGTCACAGGGACAGAGGACAGACGGAACACTGGGGGCGAACCCAGCTTCAGAGTTTTATTACCCAAAACGGAAACAGTGTACTTACATCAATCACGCGGGCCCGCTACGTACACACACATACACGTCACCCTCACACTCCCACTGCTGCTGCTGGATGATGACGTAGGCGTCCTCACTTCCTACACGTGGTCAGTTGGAGCACAGGGTCCTAGACCACGGGGTTAGCTCCACACACAGAGACCAGGTGGCGCGAACACGCCGGCTTAGGCAGACCAGGGTGCGCGCACAACAGCAGGGATGCGGTACCACGCCCTTCCACTTGACACGGTACCCCAGGATACGACGGTACACGGTACACAAGACACGAGACGGAGTCCTTCACTGTTCTCTTGCAATTCCTCAGAATTAGGAATTTTAAGGTTTCTCTCATAACACTGAAACTTTTTATAGCACGTCTCACTGCAGTACATTCAAGCACAGATGCGATAGACGGCGGATGTCACTTCCGTAGCCCGATTATTAACAGCCTCACTCAGTCCAGTTGCTCTAAGATGGCGTCCCACAATTACGTGGCTAGATGTCTCGGTTCACACTGTTCAGTACATGCAACTTTCCGAACTACCAGATTCTTACGGACGGCACACGGAAAGATAGCAAGATGAAAGGCGTGACTTTAGTAACGTTGCAGGCGGTATTTCCTGATGCTTGGCCTAGCTTGGAAAATTACGTCCTCTCATAGCAACGTTCTAGGTAAGAATAATTTTTCCCGCCAAGACTACCCCTGGGGTATCATGCGGCACCCCTCAGCGTCTTGACCAATCACGGTTCAGCATTCCTGAGGCCCAGGAGCCCTGGCCAATGGCGCACCTGCCTCATGACGCCAGCCCCCTCTCTCACGAGGTGGACACGTGATGGGGGGGGGGGTTTGGTCTACAGCCGTTAACCCCCCATACCTCCCTCTCTATACTTGACTTGTACAAAAATTTCCCTGAAATCAACTCCCTCCTGTAATTTCCTTCACAGACCTGATACAGCGATCAGAATGACATCAATGGCTAGCAAATGTCATGGGCTGTCCAACGACACCCAACACGACTGTGGAAAAGTTATATTCAGAAAGTTGAATCACGGTGCACATCACTGGTGCACTATGCAATTTCGTCCCCCTCCCCGCTCAGCTCGTTGTCGCCGTGTGGGGGGCTTAGTGGGCGGCTGCCGGAGTGTGATGCTCCTTGGGACAGTCCTCTGTCCTTTTCTAGCCTTGTGCTCCTGCTGCCGTCCTCTCCAATTCTGCTGGGCATCTTTTCCTTTTCCTTCTGTTTCGTTTTTCTACCCCTCTTCTCCTATCTGCTTGCCGTTTCCTACCGACCTTTTGCTCGTTCTGGTTCTTCCCTTGGACTTCTTCTATTTTGACGCCCGGGTGCTTGAGGAGGCATACTCATGCACCCGTAGAACTGCAGTACCCGACGTCGAGAGCGAGGGGAACCTTTTATTGTCAATCCCCACTTCGTCACTGAACCCGATCTCGACGGACTGTCGGTTTCTTAAGGTGGCGTTTGTGGGGCGTATACTCGCGACGCACCCCTAGGAGGCCCCGACAAGATCGGCGATAGCTTCTTGTTGGGTGTCCTGCCTCTAATTGTGGCTCCATGGTGGGTGTGGGGGCACATTCGTGAGTGAATTCTTTCTTTCGTCAAGATGATTACCCCTGCTTCGGCTTCTTCTGGTTTACCTTCTCAGGCTCGTGGGGTGGGCGACCAAGCCCCCGAGTCGGTCCGTATTGGAAGACCGGGCTCTGTAGCCTCCGCTGCATTGGGCCCCGACCTTGCTCCTCCTTTGGCCTCTCTGACTCCTTCCTCTGGCTCCCCTCCCTCCTCTGTGGTTGGGTCGAGCCCCAAGCCCCCAGTGGTGACTACCTCGTCCCCTGGCGTGGCTCCTTCTCTAGTTGTAACTACTGCGCCTTTTAACCCCTCTCTCTCTGGGGGTTCTCACCGCCGTCTTCGTCACGGCCGCCCTCGCTCGATTCCTTCCAGTTCTGCTACCTATCAAGCCTTGTTTGGTCCCGCTTCGTGGGCCAAATATTTTGATCTCCTCCCTCTTGATTCCGCGCCTCCTGACGATTTCTCCCTCCATCGACATCTCATTGATTCCGTGGATGCCTCCATTACTTTCAACCCCACTCGTCTCGGTACACGTGTCGTTGCTGCTCCCTCTCAGGATGCTGCTTCCCGCTTGGCTGCCTTATCCTGCCTTGGCGAGACCCCCGTTTGGGTCTCGAAGAACGTTCAGTTGAATGCCAGTGTTGGCACTATTTTGCTCCCGTCCCATGTTGCGACCGGTGTTCGGGACCTGCGCGACTGCCACGACGATATTCGACATATCCTCGCTGCCCAGGGCCATTCTATTCTCCAGGTGGACACGTTTACTCGTCCCCCTCGTGGTAGTCGCCGTCAACCCCTCCGGGTTGTGAAGATTACCTTTGATGGTAGGACCCTTCCACCCTCTGTCATTCTTGCTGGTGCCAGGTGCTCTGTCCAGGAGTACATTCCTTCTCCTCGGCTCTGCAACAAGTGCTGGAGGTTTGGGCATGGTGCCCTCCGCTGCTCCGGGACTGTCTCTCTCTGTCCTTTGTGTGGTGGCGAAGGTCACTCACTCTAAGTCGGAGTGCGCTTCTCCCCAGGCTCGTTGCCTCAACTGCGGTGAGGCCCATCCTACCTTCTCCCGTGCGTGTGTCCATTACAAGCTTGAGGCAGCCGTCCTCAACTTGAAGCACCGGGAGCGTTTATCTTTTCCTGAGGCGAGGCGCCAGGTTCGCCGGCTCCCGCCTTATGCTAATATCTCTTATGCTCGCGTGTTGCGCTCTTCCTCTCCTCGTCCTTCCCGCCTTCCTCAGACTCACAACCGTTTCCAGGCCTTGGACCCTGATGCGCCCACTGCCCCCTCCTCTGTCCCTTTGGGTTCTCTCCCGAAGGATCCTCCTCCTGGTCCTCTGTCTGGGGTTCCCCTTCCTTCTACCCGGTCTGTCGTGTCTTCTGTGTCTTCTTCCTCGTCCCCCTCCGATCCTCCTTCCCATCCTCTTCCTCCATCTATCGGCTCTCCCCGCCGCCTGTCGGTGCGGGCGGATGTCCATCGCTCTCCTAACGGCCGTCGTGTGTGCTCTCGTTCGGCTTCTCCTGTTGAGACACTGGAATCCGTTGCCCGGTACGTAGTTGCTGGGACACCGGTCTCTTTAAGTCAGAAGCGTAAGCCTGGCTCCTCTCCTTCCTCTTCCCCGGCGGGTAAGAAGGCTTCGCTTTCTTCCTCAGCTCCTCCTTCTGGCTCTGTTGCTCCTTCCCCTCCCGTTTCAGTGCTTGCGCCCCCTGTTCCTGCTATGGAGGTTTCTTTGGCCCCTGCTTCCCTTTCGGTTGCTGCTCTTGCTGGGGTGCGCTCCTCTCTTTCTACTCCCCCTCTTCCTGCTGCTGTCCTTGACTGCTCCTCTCCGTTGTCTCCTCCTCCTCCGGACCCTGCCCGCCCACCTCTGATCTGTTCTCCCGTTTCCTTCCCTCCGTCTTTGCTCAGTTTACCCATGCCCCCTAACCCTGACTTTGCTGACCCTGATCCCGACCCTGATATTCTTTAACGTGCTCTGTTGGTCTTTCGCCTTTGTTTCTTCCTTGTTCTCTGTTTTTGTCCTTTCTCTTCTCGTCGTTGTCCATTCTTCAATGGAACGTTCGAGGTTATTATGCCAATTTCCTCGAACTCCAACTTCTGGTTTCGCGGTTTTCGCCCCTTTGTGTCTGTCTCCAGGAGCCAATGCTTGGTGCTCGTCCTGGTCGTTTTCGTGGCTATTCCTTTCTCTCCCCCCCCCCCAGCCATTGCTGGGGCTTCTAATTCTTCTGCTCTCTTGATTCGGGCTGATGTTCCCTTTGTTCCTTTACTTTTTCCTTCGCCTCTCCATTGTTCTGCTGCTCGTATCTTTGTGGGGAAATGGTACACAGTTTGTTCCATTTATCTCCCCCCGAGTGTCCCGCTCTCTTCCTGATTTGAAACACCTCCTAGACTCCTTGCCGGAGCCTGTGCTCCTGCTGGGTGACTTCAATTGTCGTCATTCTCTTTGGGGTGACGTTCTGACGAATACCCGGGGTCGCCTCCTTGAGCCGTTTCTCCTCTCTTCTTCCCTGTCTCTTCTGAATTCTGGTGAGCCCACTCATTTGGACTCTCGAACTCGCACCCTTTCTTGTCTTGATCTTTCTCTCTGCTCTTCTTCTCTTTACTTAGATTTCACATGGCAGGTTCTTGATGACCTCCATGGAAGTGATCATTTCCCCATCCTTGTTTCCTTTTTCTCTTTTCGCCCTTCCCTCTCTTTCCCTAGGTGGCAGTTTGCTAAGGCGGACTGGACCCTATTTTCCCTCAGTGCTACTCTCTCTGACCTCTCCCTTCTGCCCCTCTCTCGCGCTCTCCTCCTTTTTCATGACACTGTCTTCGACGCTGCCCTCCGCTCTATTCCTCGCTCTTCCTCTCGGGGTCCACGGAAGTGCGTTCCCTGGTGGAATACGGACTGTGCTCGGGCTGTCCGCTGTAAGCGTGCAGCCTGGAAGAAGCACCGCCGTAGGCAGACGACCGATTCTTTTCTTTTCTTTCGGAAAGCGAGTGCGGTGGCCCGTAGGGCCATCCGTACGGCTAAACGTGAATGTTGGGCATCTTATGTCTCGACAATTACGTCCGAAACCCCTCTGGCCCAGATCTGGAAGCGTATCCGCAAGATAGCGGGTAAGTTCGTTCCCGATGTTTCACCGGTCCTTCACCTCCATGATACTCTTGTGGCGGACCCGTTGCAGGTCGCTTCCGAACTGGGTTCCCACTTTTCTTCTGTTAGCTCTGGTCTTCATCTTCCCCAATCTTTCCTTCTTCGTAAACCTGTCCTTGAGTCTCGTCCTTTAGATTTCTGCACTCATCTTCAGCTTCCCTATAATGATCCCTTCTCTCTCTCTGAACTTCGTTCTGCCCTGGCCCTCTGCGGTTCTACGGCGGCGGGCTCCGATGGTATTCATTATGAGATGCTTCGCCATCTCCCTCCGGGCACGTCTCAGTATTTACTGAGTCTGTATAATCGGATCTGGGAGTCGTCGTCAGTCCCTGAGGACTGGCTCGATGCCGTTGTCCTCCCTGTTCGCAAACCGGGGTCTCTGGGTACTTCCCCTAAGGACTTTCGCCCTATTGCTCTCACAAGTTGTGTCTGCAAACTCTTTGAACGTATGGTTAACGTTCGTCTGATGTGGTTCCTGGAACACCATCACCTCCTCTCCCCTTCTCAATTTGGTTTCCGCAAGTGCCACAGCACGACAGATGTCCTGGTGAACTTGGAGGTCTATATTCGTACTGCTTTTGCTGCGAAGACCTCCGTTGTTGCCGTCCTTTTTGACCTAGAAAAGGCTTACGACACCACTTGGCGTTATCATATCCTATCTCAACTTCATTCTTTTGGCCTTCGTGGTCATCTCCCTCTCTTTCTCCGCAGCTTCCTCTCTCGTCGTTCCTTTCGGGTGCGCCTTGGTACCGCTCTCTCTCCCTCTTTTCGGCAATACGAAGGTGTGCCCCAGGGTAGTGTTCTGAGCACTACTCTTTTTCTGGTTGCCCTCAATGGTCTTCTTTCCTCTCTTCCTTCTGGTGTCTTCTCCGCTCTCTATGTCGATGATCTTACCCTTTGTTGTCAGGGTGATGATTCGCCTCTCCTTCAACGCCGGCTTCAACTTGCAATTGATGCCGTGTCGTCTTGGGCCACAGGTCATGGCTTCAAGTTCTCTACTTCTAAGACTTGTGCCTTGACTTTTACGCGGAAACGGGTTGTTCTTCGTCCCTCTTTGTCACTTTATGGTCATCCCCTTGAATACAAAGATTCCGCGAAGCTTTTGGGGTTATTCCTTGACACTCGTTTGTCTTGGTCCTCCCCATATCTCTTACCTCCGTGTTGAGTGCTCTAAGTCCCTTACCCTCCTTCGGGTCTTGTCCCATACTTCTTGGGGGGCAGATAGGCGCACTCTCCTTGCTTTACATTCCTCTCTCGTCCTGTCTAAGCTCGATTATGGTTGCCCTGCTTACTCGTCTGCTTCTCCTTCTACTCTTCGCCGTCTTGATGCTTTGCACCATACTGGGTTGTGCCTCAGTTCTGGTGCCTTTCGTTCGACTCCCGTCCTTAGCTTGTATGTTGACACTGGCTTCCTGTCTCTCCAGGACCGCCGTGATCGCTACTGTCTTCGCTATCTTGCGCGGTCCTTGCAACATCCTTCCTCTCGCCTCTGTCGTGCTTTAACTTTTACCCCTCCTGCGGTTCCTGTTCCTCTTCACCACCTCCCTCTTTCTGTCCGGTTATCTCGCCTACAGGATTCTCTTTCCGTTCGTATTTCTGATGTTTCTCCTCGTGTTGTTCCTTCTTTGCCCCCGTGGAAGGGTCCCTCTTCCGCGGTTTTGTACATCCTTGACTCGTATCACTAAAGCTTTTACCCCTCCTACAGTTCTAAAACGCCTTTTCCTCGAGCACTTTTCTTCTCACTCCCGCTCCGTTTCTGTCTTCACCGATGGGTCTAAGTCAGCGGACGGTGTTGGCTACTCTGTTGTTTTTCCTGATCGCACTTATATGTGTCGCTTGCCTCCGGAGACTAGCATCTTTACAGCGGAACTTTATGCTATTCTCTATGCTCTTCGTCTCCTGCTTTCTCGTTGTCAGTCTTCCTTTGTGGTTGTTGTTGACTCTCGTAGTGCCCTCATGGCTCTCGGGTCCTTTAATCCGGTTCATCCAGTAGTTGTCGAGATCCAGCATTGGCTGTTTCTTGTTCACAGTAAATTTAAGTCGATTGAGTTTTGTTGGGTTCCCAGCCATATTGGTGTGTCTTTAAATGAGTGTGCGGATGCTGCCGCCAAGGAAGCTGTCCGCTCTTGTCCCATCTCTCGTAAAGGCATTCCGTATTCCGACTTTTCCCTGGTTATCCATTCCTCAGTCCTTACCCGTTGGCAGGCTTCTTGGTTGTCTGTTACTGGTAACAAGCTACGTACTCTTAAATGTTGTGTTTGCTCGTGGCCGTCCTCCTTCCACCGTAACCGGCGGTGGGAAACAGCTCTGGCGAGATTGCGTATTGGCCATACTCGCTTAACCCATGGTCACTTGATGGAGCGCCGCCCTGCTCCTTATTGTCCTAGTTGCATTGTCCCTCTTACGGTCGTGCATGTCCTTCTTGAATGTCCTGACTTCCAGGACGAGAGTGTGTCTTGCTTTCCGACCGCCCCTCGCGGTCACCTGTCCCTCAATAGAATTCTTGGTGACTCGGATACTTTTGATATCGTTCGCCTTATGCGTTTTTGTTCTCGTATTGGCATCCTTGGTGATATTTAGCGCCCTCTGATTATTTTGCGCATTTGATGGTGCTACATAGCCTTCCCGGTTTGGTGCCTTCTTTTGATAATTACTTACTCAACGAACAAGTGACCTCGTTAAGTAAATCGTGACCCCCGGTGACGTTAACTGACTTTAATTCTCACGAAATCCTTCACAGTACACAACGCCTTCCACCAAGGACAAACTTGTCTACGGTTTACACACAGTACAACACAGTACATCCTTGCCACTCACGGCAAAACTTGTAAATGACTTCCCTCAGTAAATTATCTACCAATAATTCACACTTTACCACAACACAACAGTAAAATTTATATCCAAGGGAAACCTCTCTGTTACCACTTTCACTGCTGAAAAAGGGAATCAATTACAGCGAATTACATACACGGCACATAGAGAAAATAGAAGCAAATAACTCACTCTACCTCTGAATGTGTCACTAGGTGTCCTCACACACGTCAAAATCACAGTTGGGCCCAACATCAACTTGATGTCGGCAAACAGGGTAGACTCACACGTCTCCAATTCCCATTCACCTCACCAGGTGGTCACAGGGACAGAGGACAGACGGAACACTGGGGGCGAACCCAGCTTCAGAGTTTTATTACCCAAAACGGAAACAGTGTACTTACATCAATCACGCGGGCCCGCTACGTACACACACATACACGTCACCCTCACACTCCCACTGCTGCTGCTGGATGATGACGTAGGCGTCCTCACTTCCTACACGTGGTCAGTTGGAGCACAGGGTCCTAGACCACGGGGTTAGCTCCACACACAGAGACCAGGTGGCGCGAACACGCCGGCTTAGGCAGACCAGGGTGCGCGCACAACAGCAGGGATGCGGTACCACGCCCTTCCACTTGACACGGTACCCCAGGATACGACGGTACACGGTACACAAGACACGAGACGGAGTCCTTCACTGTTCTCTTGCAATTCCTCAGAATTAGGAATTTTAAGGTTTCTCTCATAACACTGAAACTTTTTATAGCACGTCTCACTGCAGTACATTCAAGCACAGATGCGATAGACGGCGGATGTCACTTCCGTAGCCCGATTATCAACAGCCTCACTCAGTCCAGTTGCTCTAAGATGGCGTCCCACAATTACGTGGCTAGATGTCTCGGTTCACACTGTTCAGTACATGCAACTTTCCGAACTACCAGATTCTTACGGACGGCACACGGAAAGATAGCAAGATGAAAGGCGTGACTTTAGTAACGTTGCAGGCGGTATTTCCTGATGCTTGGCCTAGCTTGGAAAATTACGTCCTCTCATAGCAACGTTCTAGGTAAGAATAATTTTTCCCACCAAGACTACCCCTGGGGTACCATGCGGCACCCCTCAGCGTCTTGACCAATCACGGTTCAGCATTCCTGAGGCCCAGGAGCCCTGGCCAATGGCGCACCTGCCTCATGACGCCTAGCCCCCTCTCTCACGAGGTGGACACGTGATGGGGGGGGGGGGGGTTGGTCTACAGCCGTTAACCCCCCATACCTCCCTCTCTATACTTGACTTGTACAAAAATTTCCCTGAAATCAACTCCCTCCTGTAATTTCCTTCACAGACCTGATACAGCGATCAGAATGACATCAATGGCTAGCAAATGTCATGGGCTGTCCAACGACACCCAACACGACTGTGGAAAAGTTATATTCAGAAAGTTGAATCACAGGTGCACATCACTGGTGCACTATGCAATTTCGTACTTCATTCAGTGTACGAGAGAGCAGGAAAAATATGTCCACTGACACTGTGAGTGGACACACCGTCATAGTGACAGTACTGGGCAGCACCACTCAATCCTGTGAGTGGACATACCGCCACTAGCAGCATGTACAACACTCCCCAATAGGAAGAAAACCCGCTAAGTTGTTCATCCTGTCACTTGTACCCAGACACAGCTGGGACTTGCTTAACTGTCTCAAGTGAACAGCTCCTCAAACAAGAAGATTAACGTTTGTGAGCCATTAAAATCTTAAGTTATCTTGCGGGTGCAGAATGGGGCAATTTCTTAACAAATATACAAAGTGTTTTCATAACTCAAACAATGTGGGGTTTATCATTCTACACAACCGCCAGTAGGTTGTTGGGGGAAAGTACCGTAGACTTTTACCAGGATTTTAGGCATGTTTAATTACTTTAGATTTACCATGATTGGATAATTATTGGAGGAAATGAGGATTTTTTTTATGACCAAACCACGACGCAGAAGATGAAGGAGCAACGACGTTTCGGTCCGTCCTGGTCCATTATGACGTCGTGCGAATGGTCCAGGACGACTTGTTAATGGTCCAGGACGACTTGTTAATGGTCCAGGACGACTTGTTAATGGTCCAGGACGACTTGTTAATGGTCCAGGACGACTTGTTAATGGTCCCAGACTTGTTAATGGTCCAGGACGACTTGTTAATGGTCCAGGACGACTTGTTAATGGTCCAGGACGACTTGTTAATGGTCCAGGACGACTTGTTAATGGTCCCAGACTTGTTAATGGTCCAGGACGACTTGTTAATGGTCCAGGGCGACTTGTTCATGGTCCCGGGCGACTTGTTAATGGTCCCGGGCGACTTGTTAATGGTCCAGGCAACTTGTTAATGGTCCAGGGCGACTTGTTAATGGTCCCGGGCGACTTGTTAATGGTCCCGGGCGACTTGTTAATGGTCCCGGGCGACTTGTTAATGGTCCCGGGCGACTTGTTAATGGTCCCGGGCGACTTGTTAATGGTCCCGGGCGACTTGTTAATGGTCCCGGGCGACTTGTTAATGGTCCAGGGCGACTTGTTAATGGTCCAGGGCGACTTGTTAATGGTCCAGGGCGACTTGTTAATGGTTCAGGACTTGTTAATGGTCCCGGGCGACTTGTTAATGGTCCAGAACGACTTGTTAATGGTCCAGGACGACTTGTTAATGGTCCCGGACGGACCGAAAGGTCGTAGTTTATCTTCCGAGTCGTAGTTTTTCTATCATTTAACGTTTTCAATAAACCGACAATTATATTACACAGAAAAATGCTGGAGAATTTGGGAGGTTGTAATGTAACGTGTGTAACTGTCACTGCTGCCACCATGGTAACACGACTGAGAATGTCACCATTGTAACACTAGCCACGGCAGGTACTGTTGTTAGTGTACAACTGTGGTAACAATGTAATGGTTGCTATAACTTGTAACCCTCTATACTTTAACAATTGCATGGATAGAACCATCAGAGAACTGGGAAGAGTCCGCCCTCGCAGCAGAAAATGCTCAAACCCAGTTATCAGGGGGAGGTGGGGAGAAATGACCAAGATGTTAAAAATATCTTTACATTTATTACAGCCCAGATGGAAGATCAGGTTACTCCTAAACAATTCATGCCGCCACCACTCTTCCTATTGGAACTTTGATAATTAGGCTAATTGACTCGGGAGGAGACCAGTCAACTAATAGCGAGTATGAGGGCACTCTAATATTTTAATATTGACTGGATGAATCGTTATCCTTTTAAATTAACTTCATGAAATACAAGGGCATTAAATTTACTCATACAAATACTCATCGGATCACAGGTGATGTCCAAGGCAATTCAAGATCTAGACTCAGAATTAATTAAGGGAAAATATATAAAATACACGGGATATAATTTACGGTAACTATTCAATAATGCAAAAATAGATTAATCCCTAAGCTTGTGACATTGTATCCTAGAGGCATGGATAATGGACTACAAATTGTACAACCAACTCAAATACCTTCATACTTCTTTCTCAGCCAGTGTGCTGACTCCGTGGGTGATCATCCCCCTCCCCCCCCTCCTCTTAGCACCCCCCAAGATCACACTAACTATTCCTTTTGTTTCGTATGCTTCACTGGTGGAGTCCTGGCCCCACCCCCTCAGTCTCCTGTTCTAGACCACCTCCTCCAGGCCTCCACCCAATCAGCTGAAACCAGGCCTGGGTTCCCTGGCACCCAGGCCAATAACCAGTCATGCCTGGCCCTAGTCCAATGACAGCCATTTAAAACTCCATTGGGGGAGTTTTCTCATGAAAACTGTATATTACCAAGGCCTAGAAAAAAGCAGTAAACCTGGCCTCCTGACCGTCCAGAGGGGAGGGCAATTAGTGTATGTCTCCCAACCACTAGCCGAGGGGCGAAACGTGCCAAGCCATGTGAAGAAGGGAGGGAGGAAATTATCAGGAGAAAGCGCCAAGTCATTACGACTATATAGCACTGGGAAGGGGTCAGGATAAGGATTTGGAATGGGACGGGAAGAAATGGTGCCCAACCACTAGGATGGGAACCGGTCGGCCGAGCGGACAGCACACTGGACTTGTGATCCTGTGGTCCCGGGTTCGATCCCGGGCGCCGGCGAGAAACAGTGGGCAGAGTTTCTTTCACCCTATGCCCCTGCTACCTAGCAGTAAAATAGGTACCTGGGTGTTAGTCAGCTGTCATGGGCTGCTTCCTGGGGGTGGAGGCCTGGTTGAGGACCGGGCCGCGGGGACACTAAAGCCCCGAAATCATCTCAAGATAAGAAGATGGTCGGGGATTGAACGCCGACCTGCATGAAGTGAGACAATCGCTCTACCGTCCAGCCCAAGTAGTTGGGGTGAAGAAGGGAGGGAGAAGAGAAGGAAGGAAAAGCGAGGGAGGAAGAGAGAGAGAGAGAGAGAGAGAGAGAGAGAGAGAGAGAGAGGAGAGAGCCTAACATAATATCGTCGTTACACTAACAAGGAGAGTGACATCCTTGACATGCACCAGAGGTGACTCAGGGGGGAGGGAAGGGGGGGGGGGGACCAGACACTTCATGATGAAAATGTAATACAAATGTATTAAATCCAAAACTTGGGTATTCGTCAAGACCTAAGTTAGGCCTCTCCTACTCTTGACAATAGAAAGTAATTTACACGACTATTTACACAAGGACTATAACATCAGAGACCCCGCTTCTTACCTTAGGATCTTGATCTTGATTATCTTGAGGTTATCTTGATGTGATTTCGAGGCTTTAGTGTCCCCGCGGCCCGGTCCTTGACCAGGAATCCACCCCCCAGGAAGCAGCCCGTGACAGCTGACTAACACCCAGGTACCTATTTTACTGCTAGGTAACAGGGGCATAGGGTGAAAGAAACTCTGCCCATTGTTTCTCGCCGGCGCCTGGGATCGAACCCAGGACCACAGGATCACAAGTCCAGCGTGCTGTCCGCTCGGCCGACTGGCTCCCTGGGTGACACGGTCCTGGGTGAGGAGCTCGGCTTGGTGAAGGTGGTAAGACTGTAACACTGTAAGGTGTTTGGTTTAGTTGTATTTTAATACATACATAGAGTACACGAGTCTCAGACAAGGATTTGGGAAGGCGCCAAGTTGTCGGCGGAGTTTCACACCTCTAAGAGTTAATGACCACCAAGTGACCTGAGGTCAGATCATGCGAATTTCACCTTACTTCTACTAATCTTATAATTGGAGCCTGGTAGCCTTCAAACGTGCCGACGTTTAAGGAGTGGCTTGGTAGAGAGCCGGAGGCTATCTACTTGTGGGCAGGAGTTAGCTACTAGGTTCCCCAATATATACTCGGAGAGCTATTGATTCGAGAGCATTAACAAGACAGAAGACCAGGCAGCAGAGCAGGAGGACAACAGCCGAGACAGGCTGTCGGTCGGACGGGGGTGAAGCTGCCTGACAGCTGCAGACTCCCCCCCCCCCCTCTATCCAGCTATAGTCAGACACTTGGTGAGTTGAACATTAAGGTGACTTGGTCGTGTTTTACAAGTGTTGTGTGATGATCAGGGGCAGTCAGTTGTAGTGTTCTCAGATTCTTGGAGGATGACTCACTTTACATATATAGATCTTGAACATTGCTTAAATTATAATAGTTATGTGAAATATAATTGAATTTATTATTTAAATGGACTTTATTTTGTTCCCTAGAGATTTTGAGTTGAGGTGAGAAAGCCTCTGCAGTTACTGGGTTCATGATTTAAGGAGTACATGATAAAGATGGGACATACTAATAATGACCTTTTGATAACATCTTTTGAGAATATTGTGATACAGACAAGTTCCATTCCTTGTCTTGTATGTAATGGTCTTGAATGGATGGTGGCAGCATTTCGTCTTCTACTATCTACTCTTCTACTTCTACTCTCTACTCTTCTACTTCTACCTATCTACTCCTCTCCCTCCACCCCTCTTGGAACTCTCAAAAGAACTCCTTGTCTGTGACTCATGTACTCTATGTATGTATTAAAATACAACTAAACCAAACACCTTACAGTGTTACAAGACTGGCGGAGCCTGTCACGCCAGTCACTGATCCAAGGGGGTTTATATCATGATTAGCAGGCTGGGCGTGGACTTGTCGCCTCCTGACAGCTCGTAATTGGTCAGCAACTTGTAGAAAGATGAGTCAACTTGTAGTGGCAAGCTTATGGTTTAAGGAGATCGTTACTGTGCAATTCGGTCTTTATCTACTGCAATTATGGCGACAGACAAAACATGCGACTCGGCGTTCTATGGGAATGTCGATTTTAAGGGTTGACAATGTTAATCTTCTTGTTTGAGGAGCTGTTCACTCGAGACAGTTAAGCAAGTCCCAGCTGTGTCTGGGTACAAGTGACAGGATGAACAACCCAGCGGGTTTTCTACCTATTGGGGAGTGTTGTACATGCTACTATGGCGGTGTGTCCACTCACAGGATGATTGGCGCTGCCCAATACTGTCACTATGGCGGTGTGTCCACTCACAGGATGAGTGGCTCTGCCCAATACTGTCACTATGGCGGTGTGTCCACTCACAGGATGAGTGACGCTGCCCAATACTGCCACTATGGCGGTGTGTCCACTCAGAGGATAAGTGGCGCTGCCCAATACTGCCCCTATGGCGGTGTGTCCACTCACAGGATGAGTGGCGCTGCCCAATCTGTCACTATGGCGGTGTGTCCACTCACAGGATGAGTGGCGCTGCCCAATACTGTCACTATGGCGGTGTGTCCACTCACAGGATGAGTGACGCTGCCCAATACTGTCACTATGGTGGTGTGTCCACTCACAGGATGAGTGGCGCTGCCCAATACTGTCACTATGGCGGTGTGTCCACTCACAGGATGAGTGACGCTGCCCAATACTGTCACTATGGCGGTGTGTCCACTCACAGGATGAGTGATGCTGCCCAATACTGTCACTATGGCGGTGTGTCCACTCACAGGATGAGTGACGCTGCCCAATACTGTCACTATGGCGGTGTGTCCACTCACAGGATGAGTGACGCTGCCCAATACTGTCACTATGGCGGTGTGTCCACTCACAGGATGAGTGACGCTGCCCAATACTGTCACTATGACGGTGTGTCCACTCACAGGATGAGTGACGCTGCCCAATACTGTCACTATGACGGTGTGTCCACTCACAGGATGAGTGACGCTGCCCAATACTGTCACTATGGTGGTGTGTCCACTCACAGGATGAGTGGCGCTGCCCAATACTGTCACTATGGCGGTGTGTCCACTCACAGGATGAGTGACGCTGCCCAATAAACTAGAGGCAAAATTAAATTAAAATGAATTCAGTTACAACCATTTGCATCACAAGGTCAGCCTGCTGAACCCCATGAATGTTGATCAAACGAGGGGAATGGATAAGGGAAGAGAGGGAGAGGAGAGAGAGGGAGGGAGGGGGGGGGAGTGGGGGTGCGGGGTGTATGGGGGGGGAGAGGGGGGTGCGGGGTATATGGGGGGAGGGGGGGGACGGTGTTTACTGTCCGACTGAGTCGTCCGGGGAGACGCCTGCACTAGAGACTGGTGCTCGGGGATCTGTTTACGATTTAGACGGAGGAGAGGCTGATAGGGTGTTATTGCAAAGGTCACTCTCCCCCTGACCTTGTGCTGCTAGTACGGAGAACGGAGAGAGGGGCGGGGGGGGGGATTATGAGGAGAAAGCGCCAAGCCATTAAGACTAAATAGCACTTGGAAGGGGTCAGGATAAGGATTTGTGATAGGATGGAGGGAAAAGGAATGAAATATTTCGCCACGTGTCTTGTGGCGCCACGTGTCTCGTGGCGCCACGTGTCTCGTGGCGCCACGTGTCTCGTGGCGCCACGTGTCTCGTGTCTCCACGTGTCTCGTGGCGCCACATGTCAACAGTCGGAAACGCACAAATTTTCTATTACAACACCTGCCTAACATTACACCTCCCCTCACAACAAGGACAACCAGACCAGAAAAAGGAGAATCGCATTTGGAGGAACGAAACACATGTCGATAAAATGAAGAAGGTCAAGTGGGAATTACCTCGCCTGCTGATGACGGTGAGAGCGGCGCAGCCCACACCACGAGGGGCAAGTGTCAACCCTCGGGAACGAGCAGGAGCAGTAACCCTCGGGAACGAGCAGGAGCAGTAACCCTCGGGAACGAGCAGGAGCAGTAACCCTCGGGAACGAGCAGGAGCAGTAACCCTCGGGAACGAGCAGGAGCAGTAACCCTCGGGAACGAGCAGGAGCAGTAACCCTCGGGAACGAGCAGGAGCAGTAACCCTCGGGAACGAGCAGGAGCAGTAACCCTCGGGAACGAGCAGGAGCAGTAACCCTCGGGAACGAGCAGGAGCAGTAACCCTCGGGAACGAGCAGGAGCAGTAACCCTCGGGAACGAGCAGGAGCAGTAACCCTCGGGAACGAGCAGGAGCAGTAACCCTCGGGAACGAGCAGGAGCAGTAACCCTCGGGAACGAGCAGGAGCAGTAACCCTCGGGAACGAGCAGGAGCAGTAACCCTCGGGAACGAGCAGGAGCAGTAACCCTCGGGAACGAGCAGGAGCAGTAACCCTCGGGAACGAGCAGGAGCAGTAACCCTCCGGAACGAGCAGGAGCAGTAACCCTCGGGAACGAGCAGGAGCAGTAACCCTCGGGAACGAGCAGGAGCAGTAACCCTCGGGAACGAGCAGGAGCAGTAACCCTCGGGAACGAGCAGGAGCAGTAACCCTCGGGAACGAGCAGGAGCAGTAACCCTCGGGAACGAGCAGGAGCAGTAACCCTCGGGAACGAGCAGGAGCAGTAACCCTCGGGAACGAGCAGGAGCAGTAACCCTCGGGAACGAGCAGGAGCAGTAACCCTCGGGAACGAGCAGGAGCAGTAACCCTCGGGAACGAGCAGGAGCAGTAACCCTCGGGAACGAGCAGGAGCAGTAACCCTCGGGAACGAGCAGGAGCAGTAACCCTCGGGAACGAGCAGGAGCAGTAACCCTCGGGAACGAGCAGGAGCAGTAACCCTCGGGAACGAGCAGGAGCAGTAACCCTCGGGAACGAGCAGGAGCAGTAACCCTCGGGAACGAGCAGGAGCAGTAACCCTCGGGAACGAGCAGGAGCAGTAACCCTCGGGAACGAGCAGGAGCAGTAACCCTCGGGAACGAGCAGGAGCAGTAACCCTCGGGAACGAGCAGGAGCAGTAACCCTCGGGAACGAGCAGGAGCAGTAACCCTCGGGAACGAGCAGGAGCAGTAACCCTCGGGAACGAGCAGGAGCAGTAACCCTCGGGAACGAGCAGGAGCAGTAACCCTCGGGAACGAGCAGGAGCAGTAACCCTCGGGAACGAGCAGGAGCAGTAACCCTCGGGAACGAGCAGGAGCAGTAACCCTCGGGAACGAGCAGGAGCAGTAACCCTCGGGAACGAGCAGGAGCAGTAACCCTCGGGAACGAGCAGGAGCAGTAACCCTCGGGAACGAGCAGGAGCAGTAACCCTCGGGAACGAGCAGGAGCAGTAACCCTCCGGAACGAGCAGGAGCAGTAACCCTCCGGAACGAGCAGGAGCAGTAACCCTCCGGAACGAGCAGGAGCAGTAACCCTCCGGAACGAGCAGGAGCAGTAACCCTCCGGAACGAGCAGGAGCAGTAACCCTCCGGAACGAGCAGGAGCAGTAACCCTCGGGAACGAGCAGGAGCAGTAACCCTCGGGAACGAGCAGGAGCAGTAACCCTCCGGAACGAGCAGGAGCAGTAACCCTCCGGAACGAGCAGGAGCAGTAACCCTCCAGGAACGAGCAGGAGCAGTAACCCTCCGCAACGAGCAGAGGCAAGAACTGTGGGAAAGCTTGACTCATATAATTCATTTAAATTGATGCTAATTCTCGATAGCTGCGAAGGACCACCACTTTTTAAAGGAAAAGTGGAAACTGGGTAGAGCAAGTGGTTTACTATTAAATCCATGAACTAGTGTCCTATGGATATTATTGATTAATATTTTATTGAATATTAAAGGGACTGTAATTTATGAATCAAATTCTCTCACCCAAAAATGGGGGGATATATGTCAAAAGACTATTGTATCCTGGCATCATTTCAGTGTGGTTCGTTCACTGAAGTAAATAAATAATTGCAATAATTAGGCAATAATAATTAAGAGGCGAATGGACCTCAAGATACTACGATAGACTAATATTACTACCAGTGGTTAGTAACATGGAACTCAATGGGAGATCATTAAAGTGTCTACGTTATTAGTATCTACATTGACAAATAGATAAGAAAATTGTTCCTATCTAAAGTTCATGAGGCTATATAAATTATGCTTAACTTCCTAGCTCACGTAAATGAAATGTAATTTCAAGATATTATTAGGTTTCAACTATTCCTGAGTAAGCAATGAGTAAATTAAAAACATTCTCGGCTGCTTAGCTATGATAGTGAACGGAAGCTTGGTGGTGAGATGGCGTCCTCTGGAACCTGCTGGAACACGTGACCCGCTAGCGTAGCGTGGGAAATGTTCTCATTCCCGGCTGCTTCTACACGCTGAAAACCCAATGTGGTGCAACAGTTGTAAACACACAATAAAATTATCTTACTATAAATGAATGAAAGGGGGTAACATAAATTCCCTGTGGACGTACTTGTCGTCTGGGGAGGGAGCACAATGTAACGATGGACTAAGGGTAAAGTTTACATGATTAGAGCTCTAAAGATTGATGATTGATGAAGATTAAGCCACCCAAAAGGTGGCACGGGCATGAATAGCCCGTAAGTGGTGGCCCTTTTGAGCCATTACCAGTATCAAGAGCTGATACTGGAGATCTGTGGAGGTGCGACTGCACCCTGCGTGACGGGAGATGTCTCCCGTCAGAGCTCTAAAGTTAAACTAGACCACTTAACCTGATGGTGGTCCACCGATGCAATCCTAGGATCGCTAATGGAGTAATTGCACACTCAGGGCCGATCGTGTAGTTGACGAAAGCTTCACCTCTCTCTGTACGTATGGCTGCCACGTTGTCTATGGCGTCGTCCACCAAGCTTCACTCTGGCGTCTCCCTCCTCCTCCCTCAACCTCTCTCGCGCATGCGCAACATATTTTAGTAGAGACGGAAAATTCTTTTCCTTGTAATTACTCTACTTAATAAGTTCATGAGAACGGGGTCACAATTATAGGGAGTTATATATTGTTTACATTCTCGTTGAATAATAATAAATATGAACAGTGTTTTTATTAAACGAGAAATAGAGAGAATTTGTTTCCTCCATGTTAATTTAAGATAACAGATAAACTGTTATATAGTGATCTTTTAGTTGATAACTCGTTATTAGATCACTAGTTGTTATATTATCAGGTATTAATTCTTGTAAAGAATACTGACAGAAGGCGAGAATATTATTCAATTCTCTGGCATGTTGACAATATTTATGCCTCTGCTGGATATTATCTGACGCAATACTGTCCCTCTATGTGGGAAGAATTTGTTAAATAACGCGCAGATAGGAAAATATTAAGTTATGTTAACACTGCAAATTAGTAGGATTAGTAATTACTATAGGTAATACAAATATTGTATTATGATACAATAATGATGTATTAGTGTTGGAAATTTCCAACAATAACCCTCCGGAACGAGCAGAAGCAGTAACCCTCCGGAACGATCATGGAGCAGCAACCCCCCCCCCCTACAGAACCAGCAGGAGCTGTAACCCACACCCCTACAGAACCAGCAGAAGCTGTAACCCCCCCCCCTCCAGAACCAGCAGGAGCTGTACCCCCCCCTACAGAACCAGCAGGAGCTGTAACCCCCCCTACAACCAGGCTACCCCCCCCCTACAGAACCAGCAGGAGCTGTACCCCCCCCTACAGAACCAGCAGGAGCTCTAACCCCCCCCCCCTACAGAACCAGCAGGAGCTGTAACCCCCCCCCCTCTACAGAACTAGCAGGAGCTGTAACCCCCCCCCCCTACAGAACCAGCAGGAGCTGTACCCCCCTCTCCAGAACGAGCAGGAGCTGTAACCCCCCCCTACAGAACCAGCAGAAGCTGTAACCCCCCCTCCAGAACCAGCAGGAGCTGTAACCCACCCCCCACCAGAACCAGCAGGAGCTGTAACCCACCCCCCCTCCAGAACCAGCAGGAGCTGTAACCCCCCCCACCCCTCCAGAACCAGCAGGAGCTGTAACCCCCCCCCCCTCCAGAACCAGCAGGAGCTGTAACTCCCCCCCCCTCCAGAACCAGCAGGAGCTGTAACTCCCCCCCCCCCTACAGAACCAGCAGGAGCTGTAACCCCCCCCCTCCAGAACCAGCAGGAGCTGTAACCCCCCCCCCCAAGAACCAAGCAGGAGCTGTAACCCCCCCCCCCTCCAGAACCAGCAGGAGCTGTAATCCCCCCCCCCCAAGAACCAGCAGGAGCTGTAACACCCCCCACACCAGAACCAGCAGGAGCTGTAACTCCCCCCTACAGAACCAGCAGGAGCTGTAACTCCCCCCCTACAGAACCAGCAGGAGCTGTAACTCCCCCCCTACAGAACCAGCAGGAGCTGTAACCCCCCCCCCTCCAGAACCAGCAGGAGCTGTAACCCCCCCCCTCCAGAACCAGCAGGAGCTGTAACCCCCCCCTCCAGAACCAGCAGGAGCTATAACCCCCCCCTCCAGAACCAGCAGGAGCTGTAACCCCCCCTCCAGAACCAGCAGGAGCTGTAACCCCCCCCCTCCAGAACCAGCAGGAGCTGTAACCCCCCCCCCCCCAGAATCAGCAGGAGCTGTAACACCGCCCCCACCAGAACCAGCAGGAGCTGTAACCCCCCCCCTCCAGAAAAAGCAGGAGCTGTAACCCCCCCCCTCCAGAACCAGCAGGAGCTGTACCCCCCCTCCAAAACGAGCAGGAGCTGTAACCCCCCCCCCCTCCACCAGAACCAACAGGAGCTGTAACCTCCCCCCCCACCAGAACCAACAGGAGCTGTAACCCCCCCCCCCTCCAGAACCAACAGGAGCTGTAACTCCCCCCCCCTACAGAACCAGCAAAAGCTGTAACCCCCCCTCCAGAACCAACAGGAGCTGTAACCCCCCCTCCAGAACCAGCAGGAGTTGTAACCCCCCCTACAGAACCAACAGGAGATGTAACCCCCCCCTACAGAACCAACAGGAGCTGTAACCCCCCCCTACAGAACCAACAGGAGCTGTAACCCCCCCCCCCCCTCCAGAACCAACAGGAGCTGTAACCCCCCCCCTCCAGAACCAACAGGAGCTGTAACCCCCCCTCCAGAACCAACAGGAGCTGTAACCCCCCCACCTACAGAACCAGCAGGAGCTGTAACCCCCCCAGAACCAACAGGAGCTGTAACCCCCCCCCCCTACAGCACCAACAGGAGCTGTAACCCCCCCTACAGAACCAACAAGAGCTGTAACCCCCCCCCCTACAGAACCAACAGGAGCTGTAATCCCCCCCTACAGAACCAACAGGAGCTGTAATCCCCCCTTACAGAACCAACAGGAGCTGTAAACACCCCCCCCCTACAGAACCAACAGGAGCTGTACCCACCCCATACAGAACCAGCAGGAGCTGTACCCACCCCCTACAGAACCAGCAGGAGCTGTAACCCCCCCCCCCTCGTCCAGAACCAGCAGGAGCTGTACCCCCCTACAGAACCAGGAGGAGCTGTAACCCCCCCCCCCTACAGAACCAGCAGGAGCTGTGACCCCCCCCCTCCAGAACCAGCTGGAGCTGTAACCCCCCTCCTACAGAACCAACAGGAGCTGTAACCCCCCCCCCCCCTACAAAACCAACAGGAGCTGTAACCCCCCCCCCTACAGAACCAGCAGGAGCTGTAACCCCCCCTCTACAAAACCAACAGGAGCTGTAACCCCCCCCCCTACAGAACCAACAGCTGTAACCCCCCCTCTACAGAACCAACAGCTGTAACCCCCCCTCTACAGAACCAGCAGGAGCTGTAACCCCCCCCCCCCCTACAGAACCAACAGGAGCTGTAACCCGCCCCCCCTACAGAACCAACAGGAGCTGTAACCCCCCCCCCCCTACAGAACCAACAGGAGCTGTAACCCCCCCCCTACAGAACCAACAGGAGCTGACACCCCTCCCCCTCCAGAACCAGCAGGAGCTGTAACCCCCCCCTACAGAACCAGCAGGAGCTGTAAACCCCCCCCCCTACAGAACCAACAGGAGCTGTAAACCCCCCCTCCAGAACCAACAGGAGCTGTAACCCCCCCCCCCCTCCAGAACCAACAGGAGCTGTAAACCCCCCTCTCCAGAACCAACAGGAGCTGTAACCCCCCCCCCCCTACAGAACCAACAGGAGCTGTAACCCCCCCCCCCTACAGAACCAACAGGAGCTGTAACCCCCCCTCTACAGAACCAACAGGAGCTGACACCCCCCCCCCTCTACAGAACCAGCAGGAGCTGTAACCCCCCCCCTACAGAACCAACAGCTGTAACCCCCCCCTACAGAACCAACAGGAGCTGACACCCCCCCCCTACAGAACCAGCAGGAGCTGTAACCCCACCCCCCCTCTACAGAACCAACAGCTGTAACCCCCCCTACAGAACCAACAGGAGCTGACACCCCCCCCTACAGAACCAGCAGGAGCTGTAACCCCCCCCCCTACAGAACCAACAGCTGTAACCCCCCCTACAGAACCAACAGGAGCTGACACCCCCCCCCTACAGAACCAGCAGGAGCTGTAACCCCCCCCCCCCTACAGAACCAGCAGGAGCTGTAACCCCCCCCCCTACAGAACCAGCAGGAGCTGTAACCCCCCCCCTACAGAACCAGCAGGAGCTGTAACCCCCCCTCTACAAAACCAACAGGAGCTGTAACCCCCCCCCCTACAGAACCAACAGCTGTAACCCCCCCTCTACAGAACCAGCAGGAGCTGTAACCCCCACCCCCCTACAGAACCAACAGGAGCTGTAACCCGCCCCCCCTACAGAACCAACAGGAGCTGTAACCCCCCCCCCCTACAGCACCAACAGGAGCTGTAACCCCCCCTACAGAACCAACAAGAGCTGTAACCCCCCCCCCCCTACAGAACCAACAGGAGCTGTAATCCCCCCCTACAGAACCAACAGGAGCTGTAATCCCCCCTACAGAACCAACAGGAGCTGTAAACACCCCCCCCTACAGAACCAACAGGAGCTGTACCCACCCCATACAGAACCAGCAGGAGCTGTACCCACCCCCTACAGAACCAGCAGGAGCTGTAACCCCCCCCTCGTCCAGAACCAGCAGGAGCTGTACCCCCCTACAGAACCAGCAGGAGCTGTAACCCCCCCCCTACAGAACCAGCAGGAGCTGTGACCCCCCCCCTCCAGAACCAGCAGGAGCTGTAACCCCCCTCCTACAGAACCAACAGGAGCTGTAACCCCCCCCCCCCTACAAAACCAACAGGAGCTGTAACCCCCCCCCTACAGAACCAGCAGGAGCTGTAACCCCCCCTCTACAAAACCAACAGGAGCTGTAACCCCCCCCCCTACAGAACCAACAGCTGTAACCCCCCCTCTACAGAACCAACAGCTGTAACCCCCCCTCTACAGAACCAGCAGGAGCTGTAACCCCCCCCCCCCTACAGAACCAACAGGAGCTGTAACCCGCCCCCCCTACAGAACCAACAGGAGCTGTAACCCCCCCCCCCTACAGAACCAACAGGAGCTGTAACCCCCCCCCTACAGAACCAACAGGAGCTGACACCCCTCCCCCTCCAGAACCAGCAGGAGCTGTAACCCCCCCCTACAGAACCAGCAGGAGCTGTAAACCCCCCCCCTACAGAACCAACAGGAGCTGTAAACCCCCCCTCCAGAACCAACAGGAGCTGTAAACCCCCCCCCCTCCAGAACCAACAGGAGCTGTAAACCCCCCTCTCCAGAACCAACAGGAGCTGTAACCCCCCCTACAGAACCAACAGGAGCTGTAACCCCCCCCCCCCCTACAGAACCAACAGGAGCTGTAACCCCCCCTCTACAGAACCAACAGGAGCTGACACCCCCCTCTACAGAACCAGCAGGAGCTGTAACCCCCCCCTACAGAACCAACAGCTGTAACCCCCCCCTACAGAACCAACAGGAGCTGACACCCCCCCCCTACAGAACCAGCAGGAGCTGTAACCCCACCCCCCCTCTACAGAACCAACAGCTGTAACCCCCCCCCTACAGAACCAACAGGAGCTGACACCCCCCCCTACAGAACCAGCAGGAGCTGTAACCCCCCCCCTACAGAACCAACAGCTGTAACCCCCCCCCCTACAGAACCAACAGGAGCTGACACCCCCCCCTACAGAACCAGCAGGAGCTGTAACCCCCCCCCCTACAGAACCAGCAGGAGCTGTAACCCCCCCCCCTACAGAACCAGCAGGAGCTGTAACCCCCCCCCCCCTACAGAACCAGCAGGAGCTCTAACCCCCCCTCTACAAAACCAACAGGAGCTGTAACCCCCCCCCCTACAGAACCAACAGCTGTAACCCCCCCCCCTCTACAGAACCAGCAGGAGCTGTAACCCCCACCCCCCTACAGAACCAACAGGAGCTGTAACCCGCCCCCCCTACAGAACCAACAGGAGCTGTAAACCCCCCCCCTACAGAACCAACAGGAGCTGTAACCCCCCCCCCCCTACAGAACCAACAGGAGCTGACACCCCCCCCCCCTCCAGAACCAGCAGGAGCTGTAACCCCCCCCCCCTACAGAACCAGCAGGAGCTGTAACCCCCCCCCCCCCCTACAGAACCAGCAGGAGCTGTAACCCCCCCCCCCTACAGAACCAACAGGAGCTGTAAACCCCCCCCTCCAGAACCAACAGGAGCTGTAAACCCCCCTCCCTCCAGAACCAACAGGAGCTGTAAACCCCCCCCCCTCCAGAACCAACAGGAGCTGTAAACCCCCCCCCTCTACAGAACCAACAGGAGCTGACACCCCCCCCCTCTACAGAACCAGCAGGAGCTGTAACCCCCCCCCCCCCCCTACAGAACCAGCAGGAGCTGTAACCCCCCCTACAGAACCAACAGCTGTAACCCCCCCCCCTACAGAACCAACAGGAGCTGACACCCCCCCCCCCTACAGAACCAGCAGGAGCTGTAACCCCCCCCTACAGAACCAACAGCTGTAACCCCCCCCCCCCCTACAGAACCAACAGGAGCTGACACCCCCCCTACAGAACCAGCAGGAGCTGTAACCCCCCCCCCCTACAGAACCAGCAGGAGCTGTAACCCCCCCCCCCCTACAGAACCAGCAGGAGCTGTAACCCCCCCCCCTACAGAACCAGCAGGAGCTGTAACCCCCCCCCCCTACAGAACCAGCAGGAGCTGTAACCCCCCCCCCTACAGATCCAACAGCTGTAACCCCCCCTACAGAACCAACAGGAGCTGACACCCCCCCCTACAGAACCAACAGGAGCTGACACCCCCCCCCCCTACAGAACGAGCAGGAGCTGTAACCCCCCCCCCCTACAGAACCAACAGGAGCTGTAACCCCCCCTCCCTCCAGAACCAGCAGGAGCTGTAACCCCCCCTACAGAACCAACAGGAGCTGTAACCCCCCCGTACAGAACCAACAGGAGCTGTAAACCCCCCCCCCTACAGAACCAACAGGAGCTGTAAACCCCCCCCCTCCTACAGAACCAACAGGAGCTGTAACCCCCCCCCCTACAGAACCAACAGGAGCTGTAAACCCCCCCCTACAGAACCAACAGGAGCTGTAACCCCCCCCCCTACAGAACCAACAGGCGCTTTTTAACCCCCCCCTACAGAACCAACAGGAGCTGTAAACCCCCCCCCCCCTACAGAACCAACAGGCGCTGTAACCCCCCCCCCTCCAGAACCAGCAGGAGCTGTAAACCCCCCCCCTACAGAACCAACAGGAGCTGTAAACCCCCCCCCCCTACAGAACCAGCAGGAGCTGTAAACCCCCCCCCCTAAAGAACCAACAGGAGCTGTAAACCCCCCCCCCCCTCCAGAACCAGCAGGAGCTGTAACCCCCCCCCCTCCAGAACCAACAGGCGCTGTAACCCCCCCCCCTACAGAACCAACAGGAGCTGTAAACCCCCCCCCCTCCAGAACCAGCAGGCGCTGTAAACCCCCCCCCTCCAGAACCAGCAGGCGCTGTAACCCCCCCCCTACAGAACCAACAGGAGCTGTAAACCCCCCCCCCCCCTCCAGAACCAGCAGGAGCTGTAACTTCCCCCCCCCCCTCCAGAACCAGCAGGAGCTGTAACCCCCCCCCCTACAGAACCAGCAGGAGCTGTAACCCCCCCCCCCCTACAGAACCAACAGGAGCTGTAAACCCCCCCCCCCCTCCAGAACCAGCAGGAGCTGTAACTTCCCCCCCCCCCTCCAGAACCAGCAGGAGCTGTATCCCCCCCCCCTCCAGAACCAGCAGGAGCTGTATCTCTAGTTCCACGATAAGTGATTGAGTGTGGTAAATGTGCGATAAAAGACAACGCTCAATAAAAGATGAGAGAGGAAATGAGAAATGAGGAAGGAGCACTGACAGGAGTGAGAGAGGTGCACAGGGGTAGCGACCGAGGTATACGGAATTCTGAGAAATAATAGTGGACGATGTGAGATATAATTGATAAAGTGACAGTGAGACATAATTTGGGAAAGTAAGACACATAAAATGGTGTGAAAATTTGAAATAATGAGGAAAAGCGACAGTATGAGATAGAATGTTGAAAGTGAGAGACGAACATAATGTGGTAGAGATAGTGAGACACAATGGGCAATGTGAGGCACTGGTGAGGGGGGAGCTATGTGTATTATGGTGAGGGGGGGAGCTATATGTATTATGGTGAGGGGGGAGCTATATGTATTATGGTGAGGGGGGAGCTATGTGTATTATGGTGAGGGGGGAGCTATGTGTATTATGGTGAGGGGGGAGCTATGTGTATTATGGTGAGGGGGGAGCTATATGTATTATGGTGAGGGGGGAGCTATATGTATTATGGTGAGGGGGGAGCTATATGTATTATGGTGAGGGGGGAGCTATATGTATTATGGTGAGGGGGAGCTATGTGTATTATGGTGAGGGGGGAGCTATGTGTATTATGGTGAAGGGGAGCTATGTGTATTATGGTGAGGAGGGAGCTATGTGTATTATGGTGAGGGGAAGCTATATGTATTACGGTGAGGGGGGAGCTATATGTATTACGGTGAGGGGGGAGCTATGTGTATTACGGTGAGGGGGGAGCTATGTGTATTATGGTGAGGGGGGAGCTATGTGTATTATGGTGAGGGGAGAGCTATGTGTATTATGGTGAGGGGGAGCTATATGTATTATGGTGAGGGGGAGCTATATGTATTATGGTGAGGGGGGAGCTATGTGTATTATGGTGAGGGGGGAGCTATGTGTATTATGGTGAGGGTAGAGCTATATGTATTATGGTGAAGGGGAAGCTATATGTATTACTGTGAGGGGGAAGCTATATGTATTATGGTGAGAGGGAAGCTTTATGTATTATGGTGAGAGGGAAGCTTTATGTATTATGGTGAAGGGGAGCTATATGTATTATGGTGAGGGGGAGCTATGTGTATTATGGTGAGGGGGGAGCTATGTGTATTATGGTGAGGGGGAAGCTATATGTATTACGGTGAGGGGGGAGCTATATGTATTATTGTGAGGGGGAAGCTATATGTATTATGGTGAGGGGGAAGCTATATGTATTACGGTGAGGGGGGAGCTATATGTATTATTGTGAGGGGGAAGCTATATGTATTATGGTGAGAGGGAATCTTTATGTATTATGGTGAGAGGGAATCTTTATGTATTATGGTGAAGGGGAGCTATATGTATTATGGTGAGGGGGGAGCTATGTGTATTATGGTGAAGGGGGAAGCTATATGTATTATGGTGAGGGGGGAG